>NW_015388376.1:5645-92559 GCF_001527695.2 Protobothrops mucrosquamatus
TCAATCTCATTGGTCGCTAGTACCCTAGATACTCTCAGCCACCCACCCATTTAGAAAACATAACATATATCTTCCTTCAGTCATCTGGCTCTTCATTAATGCTCCAGGGTGTTCAAAAATAGTATGTCCAATTTCAACAGATCATCAACAATTTCTTTCAATACCCTAGGATGAAATGTATCCGGATCTATAGTTTTAAACTCACCAAAAGAAAACAACTATTCTCTGACTGTCACAATCACAAGTGTCATCCTGTGCCTTCTTTGTGCTCTTCAAAATTACCTAATTGAACATATATATTCTTTTTTGAGAAGACTGGGGAAAAAAGACTTGCGTTGACTTGCTCTTCTTTGTTCCAGCATTTTGAATGTATTGAAAGATGTGCAACAGAATGTTGTAGGTTGTCATTGTCAGTCTTTACCAACATCTGTTCAATTTGAACTTTATGGTTTGGGGAGGGGGTTGGCTACCCTCTCTATGGCTCCAGGCTAGCTGCCTCTGTTCTTCCATAGAGACTTGCCCTTCTTTCCATCTCCTAAAAAGGTCCCTTTCTTTATATTCAGATCTTTATGACACATTGAGGTTTTTGCTCTCTCCCATTTCTTTCTCATTAGTACTGAATATTTTTCTGCTTTTTAGGGTCTTCCAACCATCTTGAACTTATTTCTCATTAGTTTCTCCTGCCATAGAATACCTGCACATAGAATCACTGCACTGAATTTTTTAATAATCCACTTTTCTGGAGTCCGGATGATGTCTTTCGCCTTGAATTATTTCCTTTTAGGCAATTTTCCATGGTGGATTATAAGCTTCTTTTTGGCAGTTTGGATTCCGTTGTGTAGCCTGATCCTTTGGGTTTTGTGAAGGCAGATGCGCTTGCTTATTTTTCAGGAAGTCTGAGAGTATGATCTGATTATGGGACCAGAGTATTTAGGAAATTCACTTGGCAAAACATAGCTAAATTCAGCTCCTTCTGCAGCCTGTCACCACAGTTATGTATATGATGATATTGATCCTTTTGACTTAAATGTATTTTAAACAAGCAACAATGAACCAGGCTTATTTTTCTGATGAGTTGGTAATCTTGACAGTACAGTACAGCACTATACTTTTAAAAGGCTAATATTTTTGCTGTTTAGTTTGATTTTACTGCAAAACTACAGACCATTTTGAGATTCCCAAAGGAGCTTTAAAAACCTGGAATATCTGAATTTTATTTTCCAAGGTCACTTCCAACTCTGTTATTCTGCTATTCTGTCTTCCTTCCTTCCTTCCTTCCTTCCTTCCTTCCTTCCTTCCTTCCTTCCTTCCTTCCTTCCTTCCTTCCTTCCTTCCTCCCTCCCTCCCTCCCTCCCTCCCTCCCTCCCTTCCAGATTGGACAGCCATTTGTCCGAAATGGTATAGGACTGTGGTGGCGAACCTATGGCACATGTGCCACAGGTGGCACGCAGAGCCCTCTCTGTAGGCACGTGCGCTGTTGCCCCAGTCCTAGGCCTTCAGCGGGATTTATAAACCCTTTTTGCTTTAGGCCTCTGCTGCCGTGTGCAAAAAAAATAAATAAGGTTCAATCAATCAATTTCAACTTCTCGTGGGGAAAAAAAAGATCTCGCAAATTTGGAATTGATTGATTGAACTTTTTAGTCCCACCCAGTCTTCTGTTACCACCGCAGCCATGCCCAGCCAATGGGCCACGCCCACCCAATGGGCCACGCCCACTCGGCACCCGACGATACATAAGTGGGTTTTGGGTTGCAGTTTGGGCACTCGGTCTCTAAAAGGTTTGCCATCACTGGCATAAGATCTCCTGCTTGAGCAGGGGGGTGGACTAGAAGACCTCTGAGGTCCCTTCCAACTCTGTTATTCAGTTAGTTCTATTTTAACACAGATTAAAAACAAATGCTAGTATACTCTCTTTCCTCTTTTCTCCTTCTTGTCCAGCTCCTTTCCCTAGCAAATCTCCAGAATGTCCTTCACTGTATTTCCACTTCACTGCTTCAAATTGCTGAGACAGTAAATCTTTAAAAGTGCTTTTGGAGAGACAAGACCAAGAGTTATGATCAGGCACTGCTGAATGATTACAGTTCAAAGTCCTCCTGGATACGGGAGAGTGGCAGAAGGGGCTGTTATTTGGCCAGCAAAGGTACAAGGGGGTCATTAGTGTGTTTGAGCATGGCAGATAACTGGGTCAATTTGGATTTGCTACTCAGCTGACAAGATGGAATTGCTACCCTTATTCTGCTATCAATAATTAGGTTTTATATCTGCCATTTAGAACACTGGCAGGCTATGGTTTCCTACTTGGATTGTGAAGGGGATGGTGTGTATGTGTGTGTCTCTGTGTGGTGTTTGGCAGAAATTCAGCTGCTAGGAGTAGCCTTCATGAAAACCATTTATTCAACTAAATTTACTTAGTACCCCGTACTCATAACATACAGGTCCCTTGACATACAACCACAGTGGGGAGCAGAATTTCTGTTGCTAAGCAAGGGAGTTGTTAAGTAAATTGCACCCAATTTTACAACTTTTTTTTTTTTGCCGTGGTTGTTCAGTGAATCACTGGAATTGTTAAGCGAATTATGTGGTCATTAAGCAAATCTGATTTCCCCCATTGACTTTGCTTGTTGGAAGTCAGCTGGGAAGGTTACAAATGGTGATCACATTATTCCGGGAACTGAAACCATCATGAACACATGCTGGTTTTAAGCATCCAGATACTGATCACATGACTGTGGGGATGTTGAAAGTACAAGAAGAACCAGCTGTAAGTCACTTTTTAAATTGTGGTTGTAACCTTGAATTGTTGCTAAATGAATAGTTGTAAATTGAGGACATAAAATTCAATAAAAACCAAAAAAGTGATTGTCCCTTTTGGGCATGCTTTGTTGTCCATTGCGACTGCCATGTTATATAGGAATCCTATGTGGTTCTTTTCAGGGCAGGGGCCCTCCTTGGTCAGTGAATGATATCCTGTGATCTGCTCTCCAAAAATAGGTGGTAGCTGAGGCATAGAGGATCAATGGCACACACGTCATTTGATGTAATGCAATTTTAATTAAATTAAAGACAGCTATCGTGAGGACTCCTCAAGTTGCAAACTATTACACAGCTAAGCTTTCATTTGACTTAGATGGGGCATGGGAGATGGGTAATGAAACCCACCTTGTGCTTTAGTGGTATATGAGGATATCCAATGGCCAGCAAAACCTCTTTCTTTATACTAGGAAGTGATGTGACACCTTATGGATAGAAACTATTCATATTTTTTCATCTCAAAGGTATTTGCACTCAAATATGAGGAGGCATAAAAAGAGAAATCACCTTGCCCTCCAGAAATACTATAGAGCCTTGAGTTTCTCTAGAAAGCTGATGGGATCTGTTGCAGTGAAAACCCTCTTATTCTTCTCAATCTCTATATATGTATAAATAAACAATATATTATAGGATTATCCTAGTTTACAGTTCACCATATGTAGTTACAGAAATGAAGACAACAACTAGCAGCCAAGAGATACCAAAACTTCTTATTCATTGCTCGTATTTAATGGCCATTCAGATACCTGTAGCTTAGAAATATTCGTATAACACAGTGGCCCACTCAGTTCTCACTTGTAGAAAAGTAGATTAATACATAAATATTAGATAATGGGTTTTAACAGTAATTACAGCATGCTCGGTTGATTCATGAAAACAATTGCAGCCTTAAGAATGTCATAGCTACTTTAAAAAGATGTTCTCCTGATGTAGGCATTTTCTATGTGTACCCAAGTGGTCAGAGACAGCCGTCTCCAACCTTTCCACTTTGGCGGCCTGGCCCAGTGCGGGGGGGAGGGCATGTGAGTGGCAGGTGCATGGGTGCGCACAACTCCATTGGTGAGAGCAGTGGGCATGCATGCCCTCCACTTGCACAAAATGGAGCTTCATGCATGAGCTAAGGGTGCTTGCACTTGTGCACAAACTCCACTCACAAGAGCATTTGCCCTCACGTGTGTAGTGCCACTTGTGTGCAAGCACAAACACCCTCCACATGCACCCCCTGCTCACACAAATGGACTTTGCACGTGTGTGTTTGTCCACTGCTCACACGAGTGGAGCTTGTGTGTGCATGCACTTGCCCAACGCTTGCGCAGCCCAGTTTGAAACAGGCTGTGGCCTGTTCCAAACTGAACCGCGTGNGAGCGGTGGACTACAGCCTGGGGGTTGGGGACCCCTGGTCTAAGACACTCAACAAATATCAGTATTTGTACTTGGCATGTTACCTATAGTTTTCACCATGCTGTTTCTTAGTTTGCAAATTTGTTCTATGTTTCTGTAACTACCTTTTTAATATATATATATATATATTCCACATTTTATACTTTATACTTCCAGAAGCTCAAGAGATACAGCTTGATATATCTGTTTGGAAGGAAGTAACTACAAGCTGAATTTTTGCTGGTCAACTAAATATCTGTTTGTCAGTTTACAGAATTAGTCCTATCCAAAAAGGCATTAACAGTAAAACATTTCTCTGAAGTAAACATTTTATTTTTAAAGGAGAAAAAACAACAACTTTTTTTTTTAAAAAAATCAAACTGTTTGCATATATTTTGGGAAAATTGAATGCCTTCTTGTACTCCAGGCTCTAGTTCTGCATGATAAAGTTAAAATATACTGTTTTTAAAAAATAAAATAGTAAGTGACAGATGTATATAAACCTAAGAGGATCTAGTTATTTCAAGGATAAATTCCATTCCAAAATCAGACTTGTCTTCTGTGGAATAAGCTACAATGCTTGGCATTAGAGTGAGTCTGTGCAAAGCAGATCTTCACAGCTTTTACCATATGGTTTTAGTTCCTACAAAATT
Organism: Protobothrops mucrosquamatus; assembly: GCF_001527695.2. Classification (NCBI taxonomy): domain Eukaryota; kingdom Metazoa; phylum Chordata; class Lepidosauria; order Squamata; family Viperidae; genus Protobothrops; species Protobothrops mucrosquamatus. Next base: position 10,490 of record NW_015388376.1, read on the forward strand.
ATATCCGGTCCCTCCTAACTTCCTTTGTTTCTGATACACAATTTATTACAGGAAGAAAGGATGGGCTTTAAACTAAGCGATCATATGAGATGGAAACTGTAGTATAGCCTAAATGTTTGATAGAATAAAAATATCCCGTGTGCATGCACAGATACATGCATACACCAATGATCTAAGGTGTAGACAACATATTTTAACATATTACAATGTATTTTAAAGAAAAATCTAGTTGAAAAGAAATGTAAGAGTTACTTCAGGATAACAAGGAGGGAGGGAGGGAGGAAGGGAGGGAGGGAGAGAGGGAGAGAGGGAGAGAGAGAGAGAGAGAGAGAGAGAGAGAGAGAGAGAGAGAGAGAGAGAGAGAGAGAGAGAGAGAGAGAGAGAGAGAGAGAGAGAGAGAGAGAGGTGTTATTTTTATCTTCAGAATTGGCAAACAAATCTCAGATTTAGCTAGACTTGATAGCGTTACTCTAAACTTTCCCATCTTCTTTTGCATCTCACCAGAATCACTTTTGAAGCTTGTTCACCTTCCAATTCCCCTTCCAGTTTAAACATAATGGAGCTTCAGAAATCTCCGCCCTAGCTAATTCATTGTTTTGCGTGCTGGCAACAAGCTATGACTGATTGGGTAGATTAGGCAATAGATTCATAACATTTATTTATTCCATTTACTCATTTAAATAATTTAAATTGTTTTTATACCACCCGTGTTGGCTTCTTTAATTGCTGCTGTTCCTGGCCAATTGCCACAAATATAAGGGAAAATATCACCATTGGTACAATGTATGCATATTCATTCATGGTGCATGTCCTTAGTAGACAGTCATTAGTTTTCTAATCACTGGGATTTAGTGTCAGTTCTTCTATACTAGAGAGGAGCACAGAGGTGACCTTGGAGAAGGTATGCATCAACTGTTAATGAAACATGAGCCTAGCCTGGGAAAACAGGAAAGTGTGGAAGAGAAATTGAAGATCAACCTACCTGCCTTGACCCTTTTTGATATTAGAGTGAGAGAGGAGAAGGGTTATCAGGCTTTCAAGATTCTGTTATTATAGCCTATATCAATAAAATAGAATTCTCACGGTAAGGTCTGTCTTTTAGTAATAATTGTTAGGCAGAAAAGGTGTTACCGGGTTTTGATCTTTTGCCATCCCCAAACAACATGGCTCTCCTCCTATAATATTTACTTATTAAAATGTTGGAAATAAATTATTTTGTACTGTATTGTCCTTGGGACTTAAATAGCCCTGGTTTTTATAGCCATTTCCCCATGTTTGGCTGCTCGTCTGCAGCTGCACAGAGTAGTAGAATTTTTATAAATCTGGGATCCTGAGTAACATTAGTTACAAGCCCTAAAAAATCATGTTTCCAGCTCACTTGATCTATATTATTTTCCATGTACAGGTAGTCCTTGACTTACAGCCACAACTGAGCCCAAAATTTCAATTGCTAAGCAAGACAGTTGTTAAGTGAGTTTTGGCCCATTCGTGTCTTAGTTGTTAAATGAATCACTGCATTTGTTAAGTGAATCTGGTTTCCCCGTTGACTTTGCTGGTTGCAAAAGGTGACCACATGACCCCAGGACACTGAAACTGTAATGCCTATTGCCAAGCATCTGAATTTTGATCACATCATGATGGGGATGCTGCTACGGTCATGTGAAAAATGGTCATAAGCCAGTTTTTTCAGTGTGGTTGTATCTTTGAATGGACACTGAACGAATGGTTGTAAATTGAGGATGACCTGTAGGTGCTTTGTTGACCCCCATATCTCTGAGCCTCCAACTCATGCTCCATCCATGATTAAAATGTCCCCAAAGACTTCTCCCTTCCTGGGGGATAGTCTTTTTTTTATAAATGGAGGTCCAACGAGTTCATCCTCTCCTTGATTCCTCAACTTTAACTACAGTTCGGTAAGTCCCAGATTTCATTTCTACCCTCTTGGAGACAATTCACCACTGTTGGTAGCAAATGTGCTCTTCTTCTTCCACCATGAAGTATTAATACCACTTTACAATGCCTTGGTAAGGCCACACTTGGAATACTGCATCCAGTTTTGGTCACCACAATGTAAAAAAGATGTTGAGACTCTAGAAAGAATACAGAGAAGAGCAACAAAGATGATTAGGGGACTGGAGGCTAAAACATATAAGGAACGGTTGCTGGAATTGGGTATGTCTAGTTTAACGAAGAGAAGGATGAGGGGGGACATGATAGCAGTGTTCCAATATCTCAGGTGCTGCCACAAAGAAGAGGGAGTCAAGCTATTCTCCAAAGCACCTGAAGGCAGGACAAGAAGCAACAGGTGGAAACTAACCAAAGAGAGAAGCAATCTAGAACTAAGGAGAAACTTCCTGACGGTTAGAACAATTAACCAGTGGAAACTCCAGAAGCGGTGAATGCGCCAACACTGGAAGTTTTTAAGAAAAAACTGGACAGCCATTTGTCCGAAGTGGTATAGGGTTTCCTGCCTGAGCAGGAGGTTGGACTAGATGACCTCCGAGGTCCCTTCCAACTTTATCATTATTACTTATTACTTTCCAAAATCAGTTGTACATCTCTAATCCAGGTTTCAAAGGCTTCGTTCTTTCCTCTCACCACCTAACCAGACATGGCTGTAAAGAGCTTTAGTTTACTTATTTTTTTTAACATATGGCATTGTTACATTAGCCAGGAGTCTACAATGCTAGTGCAAGATAATAGTTTGGCTGCCCGTTTACCATCAGTTAGGTACAACCCTTGCATGCTTCCCAAAGTGCGCCACAGGAAGGCGAGCTCGTTTCGCACTAGAAAGAAAGATGAGCGGCTTTTCCTGCACTATCATCCAAGGCCCTCTCCTTTCACCGAAGTCGCCTCGCAAGTAGGCATCACAATTGGGAAGATTCAGTGCCAACAGGATTTTAACTGCTGCACGAAGTGCCACCAAAGTGGTACCTATTTATCTACTCGCATCGAACATGCTTTCAAACTCCTAGGTGGGCAAAAGCTGAGGCGAGTGTCGGCAGCCACACAGTAATAGCACTCAAACCGCTAGAGCAGAGATCATCTCCAGCATCATTAAGCCACTGAGTCACTGCACCTTTCTAAGGGCTTTAGTCATACAGTATTTATATTATTAGAAAATAAACTAATAGATTGTCAGGGTAAGGGAAAGTAGCACTAACTTTTTTGTGCATGAAAGGAGTAAGCTCTACAGAAAAAGGACTGGCAATTCTGTGGACTGCTAAGTTTTAGATAAAAGAAGAAAAAGAAACCAGAAGTAAATCACATCTTCCAAGTTAATTGGAAGATGTGAACCATGAACCCAAAATAGGGGCGGGGGAAAAATACTTAGAATGTATGTGTAACGGAAAAGAATCCAGATCTAAGCATGATGTCATGTGTCTGATTAACGAAACATTTAAAAGGACTTTCAGGCATATTTCTTCCTAAAAGCATTTATTAAGGTTACAGAGACGTCAGTACGGCATGGTGGAAATGCCTAGATCTGGATTCTTTTCCGTTACACATATATTCTAAGTATTTTTCCCCCGCCCCTATTTTGGGGTCATGGTTCACATCTTCCAATTAACTTGGAAGATGTGATTTACTTCCGGTTTCTTTTTCCCGGGTTTTCACTGTTGCCTGATTTAACTATAAAAATATCAGACAGTTCTGCATATTGTCAAAGCAAGAATATACAGTATTTGCAGCGTTGACACCAAGCTGGCATCTAACCATGATCAAGACCACATGAGATGGAACAAAGCTCCAGATGGAAACTAGGGTACTGACCACCCACAAAGCATCAGCTTCTTAACTTCTTACAGGGAAGACAAGTAGAGCTTGAGGATGTTCAAAAGAGAAGAGCCCAGATTTTCTCTTCTAGGGTGCTGTGTTAGTAACATTTTTGGCCTGCTACAGCTCTTGTCATTTTGGTCAAAAAGTCAAGATGGTGGCTATGACAATTTACATACATGGCAATCATAAAACAGGAATAGGATTGCAATTGCATGTGTGGGGTTGCCATTTCCCCACCCCCACCCTGCAGATGCTCTTGAAACTAATCAGAATTTGGCTCATTTTGGTTTATTTGATTTGTTATCACTGTTTGGCTTTATCAAAATCTTAGCAGATTTTTATATCAACTGCTTACCATGCTTCAGATATAGGTGTATATATTGGGAAAGTAGTTTGCATAAGAATAATTAAGCATGAACTACAATTTAACCCCTCCCCAGTTTGCCCTAGCTTTTCAGATTCATGTAAAATGGGTTTCTTTTAAATTAAAGTAGCTAATTCCATGCCAATCACAGGTTTGAATAAAACAACATTCAGGAGCAAGTTGTGGTTTCTGTTGACATTTTACAGCTAATGAAAAAAAGCCTGGGCACATGATCTACTCATGTGAGAAGTGTAATGTCATAGCAATTAGTGCCTGAAAAATTAGACTTACTCTTATCCATAAATTTTGGCATTAGCCTGTTCATGTGAATAGACAGCTGGTGGCAGATGTTCAAGCACTTATTCTGTCTGGGTTGCTGAGATGTTCTGGGGCTAATCCCCCAGAGACAATGAAGATCACAGCCCTGTAGTCCAGAGAACCTCAAATTTAATCATTGTGCAAGCCCCCATTGGCAATTGCAGTCTGTTTTTGCAAAATGAGGAAAGCAGCGTTGTGCCATCCTTCCACATGCTGCTTTGAGCATGTGTGTGATGTTATAACGCACAAAATAAAGGGGCAGAGCTCGCATGTAGTAGTGCAAGGCTTCTTTCAGCATTCTTGGTGCTTAGTGCCCTCTGCTAATGGTACTCTGGGTCCCCTTCTGCAACTAACCCATCTGCTCTTTTTCCCCACTGCTCTGTTGCTTGTTGCACAGGTGCTGCCCAAGTGCCTCTTTTTTTAAAAAAACTAGTCACTCCTGGCATGTTTGTATCTTCAAAGGACCTCCAAATGGATATTCTGGGGACAAACTACGTATCCAGTGCAGTTCTGGTTTCACCTTTCAAAACCTGAGTGAAATAAAAGACAGCCATGAACGATAAGCAAAAGAAGAAGCCCCCGGATGGGTAGCAAGGAAGGAAAAAGTGGAGGCTTTGGAGTTGATAGAGGGGGCTGAGGGGAGAAGAGTGTGTGAGTCCCTTTCTTGAGGACCCTCAAACCCTCAAACCTGGAAATACCAGCTTGACCCCTGGCCTCTTCAGTAATAGTGAGATTGATGGTGAGATTGATACTTATTTATTGATACTTATTTATTGTTACTTGCATTTGATTTTTATAGCCAGCTATCTCAACAAGGGACTAGGTGGCATACATAAAATAAAACATAGAAACATATTAAAACAATTAAAACAATCCAAAATAAACATATATGGTCACCAAGTAGAGTTATTACCATGTATGTTAACACAGCCAAGAAACAGAGCCCTTAACAGACTTGGGACTGTTACACATGTGTGTTCAGTTTATGGTCACTCATTCACATATTCACAGTCCTGGAAAATTACCACACTCAAATCACTTTCAACTGAACACTGAGGCACAAACAGTTCTTTAGAATACACAGAGACCCATGAATTTAAAATAACAGCAAATTTTACCGTTAATGTACAGTATACTCATTTGTCCACACTTACCAAACATCCTCAACTAGGCTGGTAGGCATTAGCCAGAGGGATGGAAGCTGCCAGGTTTGGATCCAAAAGTGACTCAAAGAGTGGGTTGGATTCAGGACCACTTTTATCTCCCAAAGTCCTTTCTTTGTTCTGGTTGGTGGGAGGAGCTTCCCATGTGCTCAAGCCCAACTTCTTTTGTCTGATTCAGGTGACATTTTTTTCTCTGTTCCCTTAATGACTTGGTTCCTTCTTAACTATGCTGAAAGAAAAATCTTTATCAGGGTCCAGTCCAAGCTGGGAATAAACAAAATGGAGGCTGCTTTAGAAAGAAGGTTGTAGTTTATTGAAGAGCAGAGCCAGGCAGAAAGATGGCTCTGGAAAGCTGACCACATGTAGTAGGGAGTGATGGGTTTTTATATCTTCTTGGCCTTTGTTTGGAGTTGTTCCTGTGGCATGAACTTTGACTTGAGTCTGAGTGTGCCTTTCTGGTATTCTGATGGTGGGTTAATCCTATTATGTCCCAAAAGTCATATCCTGTTTCCCTGGGGCTATGGCTGATGACTGTTGGATTTTTTTGGGTGTGAGGGATTGTTGATTCTAGGGATCTTTGTCTTTCTAATCCCAGATTCCTGGCTCCAATCTTTCTGACAAAATTATCACATCTGCATTTCTGCAGACCTGGTTTCTGTTTGGGGCAGAGTGACTTAGGTGTGTGTGTTGGTTTCTACCTTTAAGATTCCTTGGGGAAATATATTCTGCCTTTTTAATATTTTCCAAAATATTTCTTTCTCTGGATTCTTTCCACAACTACTTTCCAGAGGGAGCTTTTCTTGACTTTTGTCCGCCCTGCTTACGTACTTGCTTTATCTTTAGGTATGCTGGCTTAGGCCTAGCCCCACAGGGTCCCAGGTCCAGGTACACAGCCAAGTCTTCACAGCCCTGCAAACAGCCAACAGGGTCAGGGTCATTCTGATATTTGAATAGAGAATTATTCCTGAGGGGAGGAGTTACAATGAGAATGCAGGTCTCCTAAATCTTGCCTGCCAACATTCCTTGGCTGGTGGGACTAGTAACATGCACAGCTTGTAGAAACAACTGGGAGAAGATGGTCCCTTAGGTAATCTGACCTCAAGCCATGAAGTGTTTTATAGGTGATAACCAGTACCTTGAATTGTATTAGTGTGAATTTTGTGGAATTCTACCACAGATTAAGCTGCTGAAAATCCTTTATCTTTGAGAGGAAGAGGTGCAAGCTTCATGTCTTTTTTTTCAGATGAAATATGCATGCGCTGAATTACCTTCTTCTATTAGAAGTACTTTTCACAATCTACCCACTTTTTTTTTTTTTTTTTAAAGGAAGACAATCCTTGCTGGAATCTTTGCTTAAAGACAATCCTTGCTTAAAGTTCAACTAAGAATGGTAAAAGTAAGATGGAAACAGGAAAAGCTTAAGTAAATGTTTTTTCAAGCTCTCTTCCAGGGATTTCACAAGAGATCCCTGAAGTCTGGTCTTTTGCCAGCATAGCACTAGTATATTTTATTAGGGAACCTGCTGGCTTACCAGGAAATAACAAACCAGTTAAATACTTCTTACAATAATATGGTATATTAAGCAGGCAAGGACTGCTCAAGAATGCATAATATTGCAAGCAGGAGCCAGAATGCTTCCAAAACAAGATGTTATGACTCCTTTCTGAAATCCAGAAATCATTTCTTTTCCTGGTGGAAAAGTGAGGTATAGTTAAGGAATCAAGAATAATACAGGCAAGTGAAGAGAGATTCGGATTAGTTCTACGCCTTCGGCTAAGGGACACCAAAATGCCAATGCAGATGAAATGATAAATCTTTAGCCTGAAAAGGAGATGATTAAATATAAATTGAGAGGAAAGCACAGATGGGGACCAGTCAAAAGAATAACCAAAGTAGTGGGGAACAGTAAAAGTGTTGGGGACCAGGAATGCTGCAAGGGAAAGAAATCTTACTAGTGATGCTTTAACACTGACTTTTTCAATCTACTGCTTGGGCGCTTTTTCCTAAATTTTTCATGAAACTGCTTTTTCCTAATTTCCCTTTCTTCCTGCTCTGAAAACATTATCTGAAAACAGGGCCACGCAGAACCAGTTAATACGATAAGCAAATATGTTTTAAATATTGATATTTTCTTCAACCTGAAAAATATTACCTGGGTGGTTTTAAAGAAATCTAATAAGTTTAACCTCTGGAACATTACTTGTAATGAAAGAAAGAAAGAAAGAAAGAAAGAAAGAAAGAAAGAAAGAAAGAAAGAAAGAAAGAAAGAAAGAAAGAAAGAAAGAAAGAAAGAAAGAAAGGAGGGACGGTGGGAAGGAAGGAAGAAAGAAAGGGAGGAGGGAAGGGAGAGGAGAGGAGTGGAGGAAGAAAGGAAGGAAGGAAGGAAGGAAGGAAGGAAGGAAGAAAGAAAGAAAGAAAGAAAGAAAGAAAGAAAGAAAGAAAGAAAGAAAGAAAGAAAGAAAGAAAGAAAGAAAGAAAGAAAGATGCAGAAGGGCTTGAGCAAGAGACCTGGAAAAATATTCCCACATAACCAAGTCTAGAGTTTGGGGTCAAACTAGATCCTGTGACTGTGACCCTCCTCTTTACCATATTTTTATTTAAACAAAATGATAATGGGTGGAGAACAGGAATTCAAACAAAAACCATAACTAAGCACTTTATCCTTCACTGTTGACTCTTTCTTCCTTCCAATTGCCCTGGAAGCTGTTAATAGCAGAAAAATGGCCCCCAGATATTATATCTGAATCTTATTCCCACAGACTCAGAGACTGGCTTCCTAGGCACTACGGCATAGTGACTATGCCATGGTTGGCTTTATCACATTTCACCAAATAAGCCCAAACAAAATGAATTAGCCCAACATCAGCTTAACTGTATTTTATAAATTGCAATGGCTGGAAATCAAATCAAAAACAAGGATACCCCATTATGGTATATATGAACCAGATCACACACAATAGTTTTATTTTTTAAAAAAATAATGATTCACAGCACATATTTTAAAGGAATGCTTGGTCTCACATATACAGTAGTTGCTTCTCAGACTTTGCGATTTAAGGACTCTGCCTGGTACTCTCATTGAAGGGTGCAACTTTTGCTGCAAGATAGCTAAAGAGTAAGCAATGTATTTACAGCTATCATTATCTCTTCCTGTCTCTTTCTCCCCCCTCCCCCTTTCCTATCTATCTAAACTTTGGCATCGATATCTGCAAAATGTACTTAGCTAGTTTTTAATTTCCTAGACTAATTCAAAAGCTTGCATAGGTCCCTTTGTTAGGGCTACTGGATCCGAACTGTAAAAATCTGGATGATCATTAGAAAGAGGAAAAGTTTTACATTTAAGGGGTCCTTGGTGCTCTTTGAGCATGGCTGTTTTCTTGCAGATGTTTCATTACCCAAGTAAGATAACATCACCAGCACTAATCCTGATGATGTTACCTAGTTTGAGCAATGAAACATCTGCAAGAAGACAACCAAGCTCAGAGAAGGACCCCCTCATTTCAACCCTGAGCTACAAATATTTTCCTTTATTAGAATTACATTTTTCAGTATCTTTTTTGGCAATCTAGAGGTCATCTAGATTTTTTGCTGATCTGGTGGTTTTGGTTTTTTTTTTACCTTTTTTCATATTTTTCACAACAAGCTTTATTATCCTTGCTTTAGGGATATTCTTAAAATGGTTTCTCCTTACAAAAAGAGAGAGATTGAAAGAGGAGGCTTAATCTTTAAAACAGAGAATAGAGAAAGAAGCAATGGAGAGACCTGATGGAAATAACAATTCTCTTCACCTTTGTTCTGCCTTCTTACTGGAAATTTAATTTTGGAAATCCTGAGAAAAAGAACAATGTTTTGTAAACATTTCCTTTGTAAACTTAAAAAAAAATGAAAGAAACACTGATGAAAAGGACATCATAAATGCATGAGAATATTGGGAAAATGTGTGGATTGTGTGTGAGGGGGTTTGTTTGTTTTATGTGATTTATATGCTACTCTAGTCCTGCCTGACTCTGAGGGACTAATAGACCTAAACCAACAATAAGCTTAAAACGGAAATATAACAGTATAAATGTAAGACAATGATCTATGTTCCTCTACGGTATAGAACAACTAGCACCAAATCTTAGGAGGATCTTGACAGACTTGAACATTGGGTGCTATCTAACAAAATGAAATTCAATGGTGAAAAAAGTAAGGTTCTATATTTAGCAAGAAAAAACAAACAAATACAGTATAGATGGTACCTTACTCAGTAGTAGTAACTGTGAGAGGGATCTCAGAGTCCTAGTGGATAATGCCAAAAAAGCCAACACAGTGCTAGGCTGCCTTAACAGAGGGATAGAATCAAGATCACGTGAAGTGTTAATACCACTTTATAATGCCTTGGAATACTGCATCCAGTTTTGGTCACCACGATGTAAATAAGATGTTGAGACTCTAGAAAGAGTACAGAGAAGAGCAACAAAGATAATTAGGGGACTGGAGGCTGAAACATATAAAGAACGATTGCTGAAATTGGGTATGTCTAGTTTAATGAAGAGAAGGACGAGGGGGGACATGATAGCAGTGTTACAATATCTCAGGGGCTGCCACAAAGAAGAGGGAGTCAAGCTATTCTCCAAAGCAACTGAAGGCAGGACAAGTAGCAACAGATGGAAACTAACCAAAGAGAGAAGCAACCTAGAACTAAGGAGAAATTTCCTGACAGTTAGAACAATTAATCAGTGGAACAACCTGCCTCCAGAAGTTGTGAATGCTCCAATACGGGAAGTTTTTAAGAAGAGACTGGACAACCATTTCTCTGAAATGGTATAGGGTTTCCTGCCTGAGCAGGAGGTTGGACTAAAATAAGACCTCCAAGGTCCCTTCCAACACCATTATTACTACTACTACTACTACTACTATTATTATTATTATTATTATTATTATTATTATTATTATTATTATTATTATTATTATTATTATTATGAAAATGAATGACTGTCTATTAAGGACATGCACCATTGAATGAACATGCATACATTCTACCAATGATGATATTTTCCTTTTATTTGTGGCAGTTGTCCAAAAACAGATTCACATATTATGAATCAACTCTCCACAGATAACCCTGTCCAGAGTGAAATATGGAATATTTGTGGCATCAATTAGCTTTCACACCCAAAGTCACTCTGCTCTCCATACAGACATTCAAGACACAATCCAACCTCATTTCCTGTTTGGCTCAGAGCTGAGATATACAACTAAGTAACATCTACATATCAACAAGCTGCCTGCATCAGGGGATGATCTTATCCAAAAGCTTCATGGAGATGTTAAATAAAAGATGGCAGAATATTTTTTTAACAGTGGGAGAATGTTGAACCCTGTGACACCCCACTGCAGAGGGCCCTCAAGGTCAACCCCCTACCACCCTACCTGCAACTGTCCACTGCAAAACAGTGCCACCTATTTCTAATCCCCCAAGTGATCCCACAATCAACGGTTTAAAAGTTTGCTGAGAGATCAAGTAAGACCAGGACAGTTGCATTCCCCCTTATATTTTCCCACCAAAGATCATTCACAACAGTGACCACTCTGTATTTGGTTCCATACCTGGGTCCAAACGTGAAGAGAAATGTAAAGTTTAAAGAACAAATATGTTCTTTATTGTAATTATATGTTAAAGAACAAATAGGTTCATTCACTTCAAACATATGAAGTAGTAACTGGACACGATGGAAGCAAAGTTAGTTTGTCAAAATAGAATGATAGTTTTAGCTCGATTTATAGCAAAGGATAAATCAGTTTTAACTCCACAGAAAACAGTATTCAGGTAGTTCTCAACTTACAACCATTCGTTTAGTGACTGTTTGAAGTTACAACAGCATTGAAAAAAGAGACTTATGGCCATTTTTCACATGACCACTGCAGCATCCCCATGGCCACATGATCAAAATTAAGACGCCTGGCAACTGGCGTCTGGTATTTACAATGGTCGCAGTATCCTGGGGTCATGTGATTCCCTTTTGCAACCTTCTGATGAGCAAAGTCAGTGGGAAAGCCAGGTTCACTTAACAACTGTGTACTCACTTATCAACCTGGAAAGGCTGGGATGCAGAACTTCAGCTGGAGAGAATGAATTTCTGTATACAGTGAAGAATAAAGATGAGCTGTGTAGCAGAAAATACATTTGATCTCCTTCAGAATGCCTAATGTTGTTTTCCTTTATTCACACAAAGATGCAGCTAGATGGCAAGTTCAAAGCACAGAGCTGATGAATGAATCTTTCAGGGAATTCCTGCTGTCAAGAGTAAGGAATATCTCTCTGTAATCTAAGAATAAACAGAGCTGGCCAACTCTTTAGCCTTCCTTCAACGGCAGTTATTTACATTTGTGCAGTGCTTTTAAGCATAGTGTATTTTATTGCTCATCCACTAACCAACAATATCACAACTAGTAGAATTTATTCCTGCATATACGGTAGTTTTCAGCTTTGCTTCACCTGAGCCAGCAGAGTCATTTTGGCACTTTTGGCAGCCAGCTCACTCTGGCACATTACTATCCTGGTGGTGGGAAATTGATTGTTAAAGGCAGAGATGGCAAAGGATAACCGTAAAAGAAACCATTTAAATTTGGGCAATCGGTCCACATTTGGGGAGCTTTCTGGCTAAGATTTCTTATTACTTCCGGTGCCCTGCTGCTTTAGGATCAATAGCTGTACACACTTCCCGAGGGAGTTGTAGTACAAAGCATTTAAGAGCCCCCACCCCCGCTGTCTCTTTCTGATTTGAGATAAAGAGAAGATATGTTTGATGTAGAGACATATGGTATGAAAAATGGTGTAGATCTGATAAAAAAGCATCAATCAACCTGGTTGAGTCAGTATGTGATACTGTGCTATGCCACTGAAAAATGCACAAAATTGCTCTTAAAGCTTATATGCTGAGTTTTGCCTAACAGCCTTTGTTTCTCCTGAAGGCTGCTGAAAGAAGTGGAGCCTTACTCAATCTCAGGAGGAGGAGGAGGAGGAGGAGGAGGAGGAGAAGGAGAAGGAGAAGGAGAAGGAGAAGGAGAAGGAGAAGGAGAAGGAGGAGGATGGGAAGTTGCATCTGAGAGTCCTTGCTGAAGTTCAGTGAAATTGCTTTGGAAAGAGCTTAGATTTAGCTCTGTTTCATGGAGTTCTGCCCTTTTCCCTCACTGACCTTGAATCACTAGAGGCAGCATGTAACTGCTCCAGCCAGATGTCTAGGGATAGTCCATTCAGAAGTACAAGCTGCTAGTTCATGATGGAAATAATAGGGACCTGTCTCCTGAGATATGGTTGGGGTCAGCTGCGAGCATTTGCAGTGAGGTGAGAGGTCAAGTGAAGCATCCCCAGTGCCATAAAAAGTCACTTAATTGCTCTTTAGAATCTGAGCATTAAAAATTGGATATTAAAAGGCAGATCAACAAACAGAAGATTTTGTGGCTAAAACATTATTGGTTTGGCTGTCTCACAGCTCATAAATTTTATTCTCAGCAACATCACCCTGGTTCCAAAAGAATAAGCTGTTCACAGGGGATTCATTCCAAAAGACTTCAAGCATTTTAGGCTACTTTTTATTTTTCTAGTAAAAGACACAAATAATGGTATCTTTTTGAAAGGATTAAATGTTTCTAGCCATGAACCAATATGTGCAACCGCACAGCATTTATTCTTTATTTGAGGGCAGGATGGTCTTTTTTCCTAAGCCAGCTTTTAAGGATCATAACTTCGTGTCCTACATTCATTAATGCAAGGGGGGGGCGGGAAATCTTCACTTCTTCATCTGAATTGGCTGCAAAGCCAAACAAACACCTAGACGTATTTCTCTGGTTTAAATCCAAAGAATCAGAAGTGGAATATAGAAATAATGACCCTTATTTAGTTAAAGAAGATAGGAAGAAAGCATTTATTTATATCCACTCAGTAAATGATGCTAACGTATGGCATCAATGAGATTTAATTTAATTTGACTTAACTTGGTTTAATTAACCAAAGCACATATTCCAGTAGAGTGAAGTTGCCTGTGGATGGGCTCCCGCATGAGTCTGAAAGCTCAGAAGAATAAAATCTCTGGTCTCGGTGACCATCCCAGATTGGATCTTGAGACTCAATTTGCTTATTTTATTATGTGAATCGTCACTACTTATGTCTTACTCATCAAAGTTTGACAAATGGTATCTTCTAACCTTAGCTACAAAAGGAATTGAGAGTATGATAACAGCTACCAATGTTGCAGCTTCTCTCCATGTCAAAATCAGTCTTCCAAATAGCAGGTGGGTTCCTGGTTTATACAAAGCCATAATATGACTTATCTAATTTTGGCTTAGTATGTTTTGTTAGACCAGTAATGGTTAAATACTTACACAGCATGGTTGATAACTTAGTGCAGTGATGGCGAACCTTTTAGAGACCGAGTGCCCCAAAACAGCCCCCCACCCCCATCCTCTCTCCGCCCTGCCCGCTGGGCCACCCACCACCTCCACGGCCCGCCACAGATCACCCAGATAGCCCAGCAGTGCCATGGTGGCCATACCCTCCACCCGTGCCCCGCAGCATCATCTGTGTGCGACGGGGCACAAGGGCGGAGTCTTGTTCCCGCTGCCTGGTACCATGTCCTTGGTTGCACTGCTTCGCATGGGCCGTGCCCGGGGGCGACTCTCCTCTGGGGGGGCTGCTGGTGAGGAGGGGGCTGGGGCAACGGTGTGTATGCCCACAGAGAGGGCTCCAAGTGCCACCTCTGGCACACGTGCCATAGATTCGCCACCACTGACTTAGTGCATTTTGTGAACCTAGTCAATTACACTTTATTCATTAAAACAGGGTTTTCTGTAATATATAAATGAGTCACTGGAATTATGCTAGTTTAGGGAGGAACTGTGGCATGTACACTTTCCATAAAATCTGTAGCTCTTCATCAATTAGACAAGTTGTTTTATTGAAGCCTTCAAACCTGCCTATGACTCATCTGTGTTGGTGCTTTTTACTGTATTTGCCTAAATATATGTAGCTCGGGGGTTGTATTTTGCTTATATATTGGTGTGAATAACTAAGGTTTTGAATGTTGTTGTTCACTTGTTCCTAGGGATAACTGGATTTATTCATTATAACATTTCTATATCTTTGATTCCACCTAAACTCTCAGTGGTTACAAATCTCTACATCAAATGTGTAAAAAAAAAGATTTAATATAATTAAAATATATCCATTCTCTTAGCATACAGAGAATATTGAAAAAGCTGTTTTCCCTGTTCTCCTAAACACCATCATGGTGGATGCTAATTAAAAATAAAAAATACGATCTCCTGCATCTGTTTCCCTGAACTTCACATAAAGGGACAGAAGCTGATGTTCCTTATACTTAACACATCATAGCAAAGATGTCTTCAGTCAGAGAAGGCAGGTATTTACCTATGTACAGTTGCTGTGTTGTTATTTCTTGATCAGTTACTCCAAATGTTTCTCTCTCTGGTTGCTACTTTTGTGTCTAAAGCAGAAGTCCCCAACCCCCAGTCCGTGGACCAGTACTGGGCCGCAGCATGCCAGCAACCAGTCCGCACAACAAGCAAAGCCCCATCCATGGAATGTGGGCAGCACACAAAACCATGCCCCCTCTGGTCTGTGGAAAAACTTCTCTCCACATAACCAGTCCCTGGTGCCCAAAAGGTTGGGAGCCTCTGACCTAAAGGGAGGCAGGGGACTGTATTGTGCTATTTCCTTGTGGTTTGTAAAATTGGTCACAACAAAGTTTTTGTGATTGTTTTGCCACTTTCTCAATATTCTAAGGCAGTTTCTTGATGAAATCTCATGCCTTCTCCTTCTCAGATGGCAAAAAATTCCCTTTTGCTATAGCTAAACACAAATCAATATGAATGGTTATGTGGTCTCTGTATAAATTATCATATCTTAGCAGCGCTTTTTTTCTCATAGAACGCCCAGAACGGAGTTCCGGCACCTTTGTTGGATGGAACCTTGTAGGGTAGGCAAGGCGGGTTGTATGACGTGTGTGAGTTCCGGCACCTTTTTTTTTTTTTTTAGAAAAAAAAGCACTGTATCTTAGCCCAAATATTGTATTTTACCACAAAAATACTACTCTGTTCTGGAACATGTCTAACTAAGATAAGGTTTCACATATTCTGCTAAGCAAAGAAAACAATATTTTGACTTGAATCAATAGGCTCCAGAATACTATTCCTGTGCTATTTCTGTACTGGGTAGTGCATAAGGAATGGCCATGATTTTATAGAGGCTAATCATTATATACACCCCCAATACATGGGACAGCAAATAGGACCTCTAGAAAAAATACTAAGAGCACATTTATCATAGTATTTGATTTTTGCATTGAGTTTTTGATGGGGCAGAAATTTCTATTTATAAATAACCAATCTATTTCAAAGAAAAGAGCATTATGTAAAGGTATCCGTGCGCTACAAGAAAGCAGATTGTGGAGACAAATCCTTCCATTAATTCTCCTCACAGTTCCCAATGAATGTAGCTTTATCATAATTCTTCAAAACAAAATACGGGAAAGCATTTAAAAATATGACCTCCATCTTCTCCAACTAGTGGTGGCACAATCTGTTATCACCTTCCTTTTCTGATCCTGCTTCCTTAGAATAGCATTCAAGAAATTTTCTGGGGCAGTCAGGGAGTAACTTTGCGTGCTATAAAAAGTGGAGTGAGAAGAAAAAAGTACTCATCTGTGTAAGTTTCTGTGATATCACAACCCTCATCTTTGATTCTTGACCACTCATGGGGTATTCATGTCCCCTAAAACTGTTATGCTGCTTGTTGTTATGTGCCTGTGAATTACATGAAGTCTAAATCCAAGCAGTCTTCTTCTCCTTCTCTCCTTCCAGTAATGGACTAACTTGTGGGTCTTTATCTGTCACACAAACAAAAATTGGGAGTGAGAGGAGAATGCTAGGTGAAGTTAGCAATAGCAATAGTAATAGCACTTAGATTTATATACTACTCCATAGTGCTTTATAGCCCTCTCTGAGTAGTTTACAGAGTCAGCATATTGCCCCCAACAATCTGAGTCTTCCTTTTTACGACCTGGGAAGGATGGAAGTCTGAGTCAACATCAATCTCATTTTACTGACCTTGGAAGGATGGAAGGATCAGTCAATGTCAAGACCTGTTGAGATCAAAATCTAGGCCAGTGGTGGCAAGCCTATGGCACGCATGCCAGAGACGGCATTCAGAGCTCTCTCTGTGGGCACACGTGCTGTTGCCCCAGTCTCGCCTCCCCCCGTGACCCCCTCATCAGCAGCCCCCCTGGAGAAGAGTCGCCCCCGAGCGTGGCCCATGCGGAGCAGAGCAGCCAAGGACAGAGGCAGCATGGACAAGACTCTGCTTCACGCCCCATCACACACAGTTGATGCTGCAGGGCACGGGCAGAGGGCATGGCTGCATTGGCGCTGCTGGGCTGCCTGGGCAATCTGCGGCGGGCCCTGGAGGCGGAGAGTGGCCCTGCGGGCAGGCAGGGTGGGGGGACAGGGTGGAGGCAGGGCGGGGACAGGGCAGGGGATGGAGCGGGAGCGGCGCCAGTTTTGGGGCACTCAGTCTCTAAAAGGTTTGCCATCACTGATCTAGGCTGTAGGCAGAGTTAGCCTGCAATACTGCATTTAACCACTGCACTACCATTAGGTAGTCCTTTAGTTCTGGTGGAATCAGTGGCTAGAGTAGAGGTGTCTAGTTTAGAATTGCTCCATGGGAGAAAGCAGCAGAGACCAGACTATTGAAGCCTTTATTTGCCTGTTCCCAAGAAAATGCAGTTAGGCAACTTTCTTGTAAATAGGTGTTCAACAATAAAGAAACTACCTTGGCTTATACCAGGGGTAGGCAACCTTGGCTCTTTTATGACTTGTGGACTTCAACTCCTAGAATTCCTGAGCCAGCCAAGCAGGAATTCTGGGAGTTGAAGTCCACGAGTCATAAAAAAGCCAAGGTTGCCTATCCCTGGCCTACACTGTACATAGAGTTTTTCTGATTCCTTGCTCCTGCACCAATCCAGATTAGTGATGGCAGCAGGAACTTCCATCGGCTGCACCATGGCAGAAAGATGCAACAAGGGGGCCAATTCTAGTGATTTCTGGGAAAGGAGCTGGAGTTCTCCAACCTTTCTTCTTGGGGACCCAGCCTTACACACCAAGAAACTTGGAGTTCCAGCTGCCAGATGTGAAAAGTCTGGGACAAAAAGGAAGTCTTAGCTTCTATCTCTGGCATGGGTTTTCTTCTTGTTCCATTTGTATCCTCTCAGAATGAGAGCAATTTTCCTAACACGAGTTATAAAAAAGTCCTATTTAGAACATGAAACTCAATTTCAGTTCAGGCTCATAACAGTTTTTTTCTGCTCCCTCAGAATTTTCACAGGTTGAATCAATTTTTCATATTCAGAAGGGATTGAACAATCTAGACTTTGCCCTAACAGGATGTAAATGTGACTCCTTCTTTGTATGAAACATTTCAAATTATTTAATGGCACAAACCAATATGCTTTCTATGCTATGTATCTGTACAACAACATGGGGGAAATTAAATCAGCAATATATTTTTGCTGCTGGAAAAATCAGGTATACTAGCTACAAATGAAGCTATTTTGCATGCTGCTAAAAGTTTATCAAAAAGAGTGGAAGTAAAATATGAACCCTGTTGTAAGCCATATAGAATTTGGGCAGCTTTTATTTTTCTTTCTGTCCACAGAAGTACATTAACCTTGATTTTTACTCTGTTTTACTTCCCTGTAGGCAATCTTATCTGTGCTGTGGTGGCACAGTGGTTAGAATGCAGCATTGCCGGCTAATTCTGCTGACTGCCAACTGCCAGCAGTTCGATTCTGATTGGCTCAAGGTTGACTCAACCTTCCATCCGAGGTCAGTAAAATGAGGACCCAGATTGTTGGGGGCCATAGGCTGACTCTAATCTGCTTAGAGAGGGCTGTAAAGCACAATGAAGAGGTGTATAAGTACTATTGCTACCTTATCTTTATGGGATTCAGCATAACTATACAGAATGAATAACTTTATGTCCTATTATAAGCTGAAGTAACTATTGTATCTTTAGTTGTTCATTCTGGTTTTACAGCCATGATTATGCAAGTAAAATACATTTGTTGACTGAGTTGTCTTTTCACTTTTTTGTTTCCTTCCTCTTCCTCTTTCCTTCCCTCCCTCTTTTCAATTCTGTTTCCTTCCCTTTCCATCTAAATAGTTGGACAGATGTTCACAGGAAAGCCATCCATGGACTGTGACAGCTAAGCAGGAATCTGAACCCATCCTCCCGACTTCTCATGCAACACTTGAATCATACCAAAGAGTGGCTCTAAGTATTGTTTTGAATTGAACATTAAAAAGATAAGAGTTGGTGAAAAGGCTAAATCTAATAAATCTCTTAGCAGTTTTCTGGAACTCAACCCCCAAAGCATCAATTATTCACATTTAACTGGATCTGGGGGCTTTCAGTCTAAACACAGAAATCCTCTGTGTAGCAGACACATTCCCTGTGTTTGGCTTGGCTTGGCTTCCTTTGTTCTCATCAGCTGATGGAAAATGTAGACATGGAGGAGGCAAGCCATAGATAAAAGATGGAAGTAGGCCCACTCATGCTAGTGGTAGCTGTTCAGTAAGCACTGTTTTCTGCTGGGTGAAATTATGTGCTGGAGAGGGAGGGGAAATGTCTTCCCAACTGCATTAAGTGCTGCTCAGCCAGCTCAACTTGGATTTCTTAGCCTGCTATTGAACCATGATGGCTTAGTGTAATATACAAACAGATACATGGATTTGCTGGTGGTTTATGTGATCTTGTACGAAAAGAATCAAGATAGGTATCGTGGCTTCCTCCCTCCCTGCGCCAGATATAAAATCACAATTTGAACTCAAGGCTTGCTGGCTTACTGTCTGCAACTGTAGCTGAGTATGAATGCAAATGAGGACAAACCATTTGCTTGTGGCTTTCTTCCATAGTCCTGGTCTGGTTTTATATCTTACCCTCAAGTTAATATGCAAAATAAAGCATTTTTCAAAAGTAAGATTTATCCAGAGAAGCTGTTCATGCTTTGCTCATCTGCAAGACTGACACAGGATTATTTCTGGTCACTTTGGTTAAAACAAAGCAAAATACAGATAGTCCTTGGCATATGGCCACAAATGGGACCAGAATTGTGGTTGTTAAGCAAGCTGGTTGTTAAGTGCGTCACACCCAGTTTTGTGACCTTTTTTCCCAAGGTTGTTAAGCCAATCACTGTTTGTTGTTAATTGAATCAGGTGGTCATTAAGCCCACCTGGCTCCCAGCAATGACTCTGCTTGTCTGAAGCCAACTAGGAAGGATTGCCAAAGATGATCACATGACCCCGGGACACTGCAACCATCATAAATACATGCCAGTGGCTAAACGCCCCAATTTTGATCACGTGACCGTATGGATGCTGCCACGCTTTTAAGTGCGAGGACCAGTTGTAAGTCAGTTTTTTTCAGCACTATCGTAACTTTGAATGGTCATTAAATGAATGATTTTAAGTCAAAGATCATCTGTATTGATGCATCGTAAGAATGCAGCCTGTATTGAGAATACTGTGTTTACTCCCAAATGCTGATTGATTCACATGGTTTGGTCCCTGATATGCAGAACCATTTTTCTTCCTCAGACAGAAGATGGGAGTAGGAAGCAATAAAGGCCATCCCGAATGAAGGGGAGGTATGCCTCCATTTTCCTAGGATAAACAAAAACAATAAGAAGAAGAGAAAGAAAGAAATACAGAATGCAGGCAAACATTTTGTCAGTCACCACAATCCAGAAATAGAAATCCATAGTAGTGATTTATGGTGGAAGTGCTGGTTAGACATCCCTTGGACGTGAAGCAGCTGCTATATTGGAGAAAGGTGGCTTATAGTCAACCATCAAAGACTAAATTGTTCCTGTCAGTTAGACTGCTTTTGGATTCAGTGTAATGAGTAATTACTTGTACTACTATAAAATACAGGGGAAACTAGCCCCTTAGCAATTATTCCACAGTAAGTGTGAATACTCAAGTGCTTTCTTGACAGATGTAACTTCAGGGTTTAGGAGTACCTGTAAGGTTTAATTGCCAGCATATTGGAAGGAGATACTTCTGTGTTGGAACGAACTGTCTATTTACAGAAAACAGAAGACTTAAAAGAAAAATCTCAGAGCTACATTGCCTCTTTTACCACAGCATTTTAATTGTATTACACTATTTGGATGATTTCAAAAAATGTGGGAGATGTTTGCCTGCAGTCACGTTCTTTCTTCCCTGAAGCAGCAAATCATAAAAGCAAACTGGGCTACTGTACTATCCTTGAGTGGGGGGACTAGTCTTCCCAAGGCCACATCATGTGTTAAACGGAATAACTGTAATCATATTTATAAATCATGTTGGAGAACAGGCATAGATCTGAATATAATGAAATAAGTGAAGTAAGTTCAAACAATCACATGCATTGTTCTGTTCAGAAGGTTTATATCAGGGGTAGGCAACCTTGGCTCTTTTATGACTTGTGGACTTCAACTCCCAGAATTCCTGAGTCAGCATGGCTGGTTCAGGAATTCTGAGTATTGAAGTCCACAAGTCATAAAAGAGCCAAGGTTGCTCACCCCTGGTTTATATGAACTCTGAATTTAAAGCAAAGAATCACTGAAATTTAAGCTCTTCCTGTTCCCACACTGGCTGGGACTATTATAAGGTGTTTCTATCTGGTTTGGGGAGATGAAAATGAACTATCCAAACAGTGTCATGGCTTAATGGTGCAATTTTTAATGCCTTTTTGTTTTTCCCTGTTTGCTGTGCTGAATTCTGTAAGACTTGCCTTTTTGCCACTTCATGCTTTACAGAGATGAAAACATCTTCTTATCCACTGAAGAGTAATTGCAGTTAATCTGTATATGCAGTTATTTTTTTTTAATCTTTCCAAGCTACCAGAATATTGGAAATAAATTATTTAAAGGGGATCCATCAACAGAATAAAGTACCCAAACACTGAAACAAATAAAAAAGGTGTAAGAGAAGAAGCCAACAAAGTCAATTCCAAAAATGGCTTGGATTCAAGTGGGTGCTATAGAGAAGAAGAAAAAAATCAATTAAATATCAATAATGCATGGAATATCATTACATAATCTTATATTTTATTAAAATACATTGCATTAAATTTGAGGTCGATCTTATGCTTGGACTGTACAGTTTATCCATTTTAATCTTTATACTAGATCATCCTGGTCTTTTTGGAAGTACAAATTAAAATTTCCTACATGGCTGTGAGAGAAAGAGTTGTCTCTATATTATTGCCAGTGGAGAAAAATTGTTCCCCAAAAATTCCTCCTAGTGTATCTCTATGGGAGAGCCAAAAGGGTAGTGAATCAAATTGTTGCCATCTCCTCTATTCTAAGACATCCTCTTTCTTCCTTCCTAGCTATGTGACCAGATTACAGCTATTATGAAGAAATTGGAAAGATTTCCAAAGTCATGTTCTGTATGGCTTGAATACCTTAGTCTTTTTTAATGATATTGTGACTAACACATGGGTTGCCAACAGGCTTCTAGGTACAATACAAAGTGCTGGCTTTAACCTATAAACTCCTTCATTGCTTAGTCCTTAGGTAAGCTTAGGGCCATCTTCTTCAAATACAGCCAGTTTGTGCAGTGAACCTTTCCCAAATTGGGATGTTGAGGGTTCCACTTATGTGAGTTCAGAGACAGGGTAGGATACCATGTTTCTCACTCTTTGCTCCATTCCTTTGAAAGAGTCTGCCCCATAAGTTTACAGAATAATAATTGGAAGGGATCCTGGAGGATCTTCTAGTCCAACCCCCTGCTCAAGCAGGAGATTCTATATCATTTTCTACAAATGGCTGTCCAGTCTCTTCTTAAAAACTCCAGTGATGAAGCACCCACAACTTCTGAAGGCAAGCAGTTCCACTGATTAATTGTTCTCACTGTCAGAAAAAATTTCCTTAGTTCTAGGTTAGTTCACTCCTTGATTAGTTTCCGTTGATTGCTTCTTGTCCTGCTTTCAGGTGCTTTGACCCCCTCTTCTTTGTGGCAGCCCCTCAAATCACCCCTAGTCCTTTTCATTAGACTAGAAATAGAGCAATGAAAACAGATTTTTTTTTCAATGCTCCTAGGACAGTGATGGCGAACCTTTTAGAGACTGAGTGCCCAAATTGCAACCCAAAACCCACTTATGCATCGAGTACCGGCTGGGCATGGCCCATTGGGTGGGCGTGGCCCATTGGGTGGGCGTGGCTGCGGTGGTAACAGCAGACTGGGTGGGACTAAAAAGTTCAATCAATCAATTCCAACTTTGCAAGATATTTTTTTTTCCCACGAAAAGTTGAAATTGACTGATTGAACCTTTTTTTTTTTTTGCACACGGCGGCGGAGGCCTAAAGCGAAAAGGTTTAGGACTGGGGCCTAGGACTGGGGCGACGGCCCAAAGAGAGGGCTCTGAGTCCTGCCTCTGGCACCTGTGCCATAAAGTCGCCACCACTGTCCTAGGATTCCGATGCCAAGAAATGGCGATTTGGATGCCAAGAGACCAGTGATATATATATTTAAAATATTGTTTTGTAGCTTTGAAGTGAATCCCCTACCTTAGTGTATCTCAGCTCAGAATATTGCTGACTCTCCCATGTTAAGCCCTCTTCCTTTCTGCTTTCAGATCATGTACTGGAGTAGAGCTACTTTTAAGGAATTGGGGGGAAAACTGGGAATATGTAAAGAATAAAGGAGATGACCTTGAGAGAAATATGCAAGAATCTTTCCCTAAGCAAAGAGGACCAGGAAATAGGATAATATTTGGAAACAGCTCAGACACATCTCTAATTCACTGAAGGAGAAGGGAGGCTGGCAAGATTCTGTTATGGATAGTCTTGATTTATGACCACAGCAATTTCCATTGCTAAGCAAGACAGTTGTTAACTGAGTTTTGCTCCATTATATGACCTCTTTTGCCACAGTTATTAAGTGAATCGCTGTGGTTGTTAAGTTACTAAGACTGTTGTTAAGTGAATCTGGCTTCCCCATTGACTTTGCTTGTCAGAAGGTCGCAAAAGGTAATCACATGACCCAGGGACATTGCAACTGTCACAAATACATGCCAGTTGCCAAGTATCCAAATTTTGACCATGTGACTATGGGGATGTTGAAACAGTCATAAGTATTCAAAACAGTCATAAGTCACTTTTTAGTGCCATTGTAACTTTGAATGATCACTAAACAAATGGTTGTAGGTTGAGGACTACTTGTATTATAACTAATATCAATAAAGTGTAGTTCAAGTCTTCCTATGGAGTTGATTTTGTGATCTGGTCTATGTAGATCTGGTCTGACAAATGTTACATGCTTTTCTGATTTCTGATTTGTTTATTATTGTCCTGTTCATCATTTGGCCAACTATAAGGAGAGAGTAATGTGGGGAGGGAACAGGGCTACCCCACTCTCAATCCCATGTCTTCCTCTGTGCAGCCTCAGACATTAAATCAGAAGATCTGACAGAGTTGCACTCATATTCATTTGGATGCTAGTACAGTATGTCTGTCAGGGCAATATGTCAACTTGCTTTATTCAACTCCTAGATATATGATCATTCACAGTTACGTGCATTTAAAGCAACAGTTCTCTGTGTCTAATAATGTTCTGTCATACGTACTTTAAAAATGTAATTTGGTGGCAACTTTGGGATAGATTCCGGGACTACAATAACTGTAACGCTTTCAGGAAACAAGTGGGCTCTGGGGTTTCAAGTTGCATGCTCTTTGCTTTAAGTAAACACACATTGATTTAAAATGTTATAATTAAACAATACCAACAAAAACAAATTAGTGTCTTCACACCACATTTTCCCAGATTGGGAAACAAGACCATACAACTTTGATTTTCAAAGTTCTCAAGTGTCTAACTCGGAAACTTTCTCTTATGACTTTGTGAGAAGGGATGGTTTGTTGTGAAAGTCTCATTTCTAAAGGAGTAAGATGAAAAAGTATCAGCAGGAGAAGGATGCAGAAAATCCATCAGTTCAGCTGACTGCTTCCCATATGTTCCACGGAAGTCAGTCACTGTGTCAGATATTCATTGATTTGCAGGCTAAATATCTTTTTCATTTCTGAACAACTTCAATTTTCTCTGTGACTGAGGGAGTAGTTTATGAGGAAATAGGACCTGGAGGATGGACAGATGGAGAAAAATCTCTTCTCCTCACACAGCTGATCGCTGTAATCTTTCATCCCCTCAAAGCAGACTGAGCCTGCTGGCGTTCAACTCCTTCTTCTCAAATAGTCTACTCATAGCTGAAGGGTGCATGGGTGTAAATGGCCCCAGTGATTTATTCAGAGCGCTTTCAGAAAGGCTGCAGTCATCCCAGCTCTGACTGACACTGGCTTGGCTTACAGTGCAAAACAATCCCTCATAAGATTCTGGGCTTCATTTTTTGTCACTGAGGAACTGACCTAGGTCAGCCATAGAGGAAGCATCGGGCTGACCTGATCTTCTTGTAGCTTTGGAAGAATATGACCTGTGAGTGTGCTGGCATCAACTCTTCTGAAGTAAATCACATCTGTCTCATGCGCTAATCCCTTAGCATCTTGATTGGGATAGTAGGAACTCAAGGTGCAAGTTCACCCAGTATTTCATACCATTCTTTAAAATATGTTTTTAAAAGCTTACATTATAATGAAGAATTATTATTATTATTATTATTATTATTATTATTATTATTATTATTATTATTATTATTATTATTATTATTATTATTAATTATTATTATTATTATTATTATGAAAGATCAATCAAGATAGCTTGATTGATCTTTCCCTGATAGAGGGTTGATATAGGTATCCATCCATTACATCCTCCTCTCCTCTCCTCTCCTCTCCTCTCCTCTCCTCTCCTCTAGAATGCCCATTAGTATCTGGGTATCACAATTTGGAATATTCTGGGAAATATATTTATTTGTTTTGAAAATGTATGTGGCCGCCCACTTACTCTCAGTGATTTTGGGTGGCTTACAAAACATGTACGCTATTTAGTGACATTTGAGATGAATAAAAGCATCACCTGTAAGCTAGCCTGGGGAAAATCCCTTGCTTTTTTCAAGGTTAGAGTCTGGAGACTCTGTCTAACTGGTCAGCTTTCAATACTGTATCTCTCTCTTAATGCTATGACCTGATCTGGCTTTTGCCTTCCCCTAGTGGTTTTTCCAGCAATCCCACAGGAGAATGAAATCACCACAAAAGCTGCTGAAAAGATACTGAAAATTAAGGTCTTAACCTGCCTTACATAGGGAATCTCTGCTGGTAGGAGGTCACAGAGCAAAGAATAACATGTTTGCGTTGAGAAGAGGCTGCCCGAAGCCAAGAATAACTGTTTGTTTGGGGCAATCCCTCTGTGGATTGCCTGGCTGATTCTAAACAACTGGCACTTGCTTGGAAAAACTCCACTGGAGAGGGAGATAGATATGCCTACTAAAACAAATAAAGGGCCATGTGCCACACTTTCTACACGTATTTATTTTGTTGACAGAATTGCACGGATTTGAAATGGTGTGACGTGAGAAGAATTGTGAGTTCTGGACATTCCCAGTAGCAGAATGGGATAACTTGCCACATCCAACTCGCCGTGGGACAACTCACTGCAGGATGATTTAATAATTCTATTTAATTATTTAAAATAAATAAAAAATATGATTTTAATTTTTGCCATTCACATTTCATGCTGTCCTTCCTTTTGTACATCCTTTCTTCAATGAATCTATTCCACCATTTCTTTGATATTACTGTTACTCTTGTCCTGCAGCTTGTTGTCCTGTGGAGAGTTGGCTGTGGCAAATTGGCCATGGTGTGTTAGCCACAGCAAGTTGGCCATGGCGAATTGTCCTAGACCCATAAATTTACAAGCAAGACAGCTCATATGCAGCTGTCTTCTTTTAACGGAGTACTTGAATAGTGTAGCTGTCGAAGGATGCTTGTGGTTCAAGAACAGCACCCTTTAATACCGTGAAATTACAACAGCACTTTTTTACAGTGCTGTTGTAAACTTCGAATGATCACTAAATGAGCGGTTGTAAGTTGAGGACTACCTGAATAGCAGAGAATGGGGTCACCTCAAAATGAAAAAAAGAGCTTTCCTGATAGCATTGGCGGTTCAGTGCACCATACAGAATGTCAGAATCCCCATCTTTAAAGGGATGGGCTGATAACCACTGCACTTTGTGTAAATGTATCTCCATTTTTTTCAGTGAACAATCAAAAAGAAAAAAAAGGTTGAGATTGAAATTGTTTTCTGAACCATATATATCTATGTGTCTGCATAAAATACTGGGCCCAAATCACATATCAGAAACATCTTCATCCTTCAAGTACTTCAGAATTACTGCTTCTTCCTATGAGATTCTGAATTGCCTGGGGGTGGAGTCAATATTTAAATATTCATTGCATTGCTTACCCTTCTCAAGGAGCTCACAATCCAGAGCAAATGAACAGGGCTAAACATTTAATTGAACAGGAGTAATAAATGTGAACTTTGCCAATGGAGTTTTGAAAGAAACTGAAGAAGTAAATTACAGAGAAGCTAAATTCTTTGACACATAATAGGGATTCTTGTTACTGAGATTTCTTGGTCCAGTGAAAAGGTGTCTAGATAATAATTAAGCAGCTAGGCAAGTTGAGAAGCAAGGTAGAAAGGCTAGGTCAAGGAATTGTTCTCCTTTTCTAAAAACAAAACTATTTTTAGGTTAAAAAAATGCAGTTAGGTAAAAAAAGCAGCTATAAAGGGTAAAAATAAGGCAGGGGTGAAAGTCGCAAACAGATGACTGTTGAATGGGAATTATGGGTAGAAGAAATGCGGGGAATGACAGAAGAGTATTAAATAATGCATGACAAAGAAAATATTCGGCTTCAATACAAGAACATTGGGACATTGAAATGACAAGAGTTTTAGGATAGACCAAAGGAAGTCTTCACATACTTGGTGATGTAATGACTGTCCGCATTTTGTTCATTTTCAAATATATTAGACAAATTCATAGAAAACAAGACCATCAAATAGCCACTAGTTATGATCAGTATATAATCTCTGCAGTAAATTTAGTAACAGTTGATTAAATGTTGGGAAACACTGGTAGGAATCTGCTCTTGGACTTGGTTTGCATAGGTGCTTCTCACTGCCATTTGTTTGGCAACTGTTGGAACAGAATATCACATATTTATATATCTTTGGGTCAATCCAGTATGGCACTTCTTATGTTTTAAATGTTCAATTTCTAGCCTCATTAGCATAATCCAGAGAAAATTGGATTCTCTGAACAGAAATTCAACAGTTAAGTTGCCTCATTCCAAATATGACAGATTGGAGGGAGCAACAGTGGTGTGATTGAGAACCTGTACTAATCACATCAATTGATATAAATTACTTTGACAGCTCCACTATGCAGCTGCCAATAGGATTTACACCTCATTAAGCTTCCAAGAGCTAAATGAATCAATAGGCTCAGCTCTACCATTTTTAATTAATTGTTCTAGTAATAGGGCAAGAGGAACATAGAAAGATTTCATCAGAACTTTGCTTCACTTTTGTAGCTCTGGACAAGTTCACAGATACAGTCGATCAATTTAAAGATGATTCCCTTTAAAAACTAGAACAATAAATAATGCATTGTTACTTGTGACTGATATTGCCCTTTTGGCTGTCCAAAATACAAAGAAATCCTTGTTTCATTGAAACCCTTAGATCTCTGGTATTGTTTTTTAGCAGACATATCTAAACCCTGGGAACTGAGTGAAGGAGATGATGTATTTAAATGTTACATTAACTAATGGTTTAGTATGATATGAACAAACTATCCTGGATTTTGGTGTTAAGAGCTCTATTTTTGCCATCATCTTTTCATGTCCAGCTCCAAGACTTAGAAGTAGGGATTCACTGCTAAACTATCTCCAAAATCTGGACATTTAGATTCGGTGTTTAATCCAGCAATATATATACTGTAAACTCCATAATATGAGTCTTTAAGGTGAAAGAAATCTCGTCCAGTATAAGTTGAATCTCTGTTCCTTTATCTGCCTTTCTTTTGCTTGGTTGAAGCTTGAGTCATTTGTCCTTATCCAGACCATTAGCCACTGATTTATAGCTTGGAGAATGGAAAAAGGCTGCAGATGGTTTGTGGGATATAGTTAGTGTGTCTCTTTTTAAGAATGGAACATTGGAGGCAAACTAAAAAAAATTCCAATTTGATATTGCACTAAAATATATATGAAGGTCTCAACTCTTTCTTTTCTTTAAACAGGAAAGAATCAACAACATTGGAATCACATCCTCTTTTAAAAACTATTATGCCTACTCGTTTAGCTAATCCCCCTTCCTTCAACATATCATCTAATCATTTTCCCATAGAACCTGCCCAAATTTAAAGATAGTACAAAGTGGACCTATGTTGTCGATGATATTTAAAATCAGCAAAAAGTAGATTTTATTATGTACAAAATATTGTACAGATGTATCAAGATGACTGATTGAATAGGATCCTTATATGGCTTACAACTAAATAGGCAGTTTGATTATTGGAAAAAAAATAGTGTACATGTGCAGTAATGGTACGAAAAAGGAGAAGAATCCTACGAACATTTAAAAAGTCCTGTTGGGTCAACTTATGACCCATTCTTAGTCCAACGTTTTTTTTCTTATATAATGGTTCTGAGCTGCTCACAAGTAGAAAGTGGACATGTATCCCTCCCTCAGGGCTCTTCCTTTGCAAGTAGTATTTGGAAGTATGCTACTCCCAACCAGGAGTGACAATCAATCATTACAACCAATAGCTTTTGATAGACCTGTCCTGTATGAATGTATTCTATCATCTATCTGTCTGTCTTCTGTGTGTGTGTGTGTGTGTGTGTCTCTTTCTCTCTCCTATTTATTGCATATAGCCTCTTATAGCAGGGATCTTCAAACTTGGCCCTTTTATGACTTGTGGACTTCAATTCCCAGAATTCCTCAGCCAGGCACGCTGGCTGAGGAATTCTGGGAGTTGAAGTCCACATGTCATAAAAGAGCTAAGTTTGAAGACCCCTGCTCTTATAGCTATTTAAGACAGTGCCATTCCTATGTTTTGTGGCAATTAATCCCAAAGATTAATTATGCACTATGTGAAGAAATGTTTTGTTTACTTTCATTCTTAAATGATATGCTTGGAAGGAGTTGAAGAACAATGGGTAACGGTGGATGGAATCAGGCATTTGGGAGGAGGGGAATCCATAAACTGCTCACCTCACCTAAATATATACTTAGACATTCTTTCTCAACAGGAAAATGTGTTACTACCATATGTACAGATTAGTTAGGGAAGTGTTTGTGCTTCTCTAGGATTCCCAAAGCTTTGAAATATCTGAAATAAAAGATAGTGTTCTTTGCGTTTACTTAGAACTAATAGCGGGGATCATAGACTCTGATATTTGGCAGCTACCTGTGGCCCTGCAGTAAATATAACTTTTTATTTATCCTCATGGGTGTTATTCTTATTATTTCTGTGATCTGGAGCAAAATGCATCTGAAAGACATCTTGAAAACAAATACTTGGAATGGCCACTGCCAGAGATTCTGCAGACTAAAAAAATATTCAAAGTTTGCTGTCCTCACTGCAGAGATGCCAGAAATTCAAACAAGATCTTACTGGGAATCGTCTTCTTTTCTTTATCAAGTTGAACAATAGCTGCCTCAGTTTCTCTTAGTTTTTGCCTAACTTTATAGTCCATGCTCCTCCACTTGAGCCATACTGAAAAATATGAGACTTGAATTTCAATGAAAATTTTTAAAAAGTTAAATAATACTCAGACCGCTCCATTTTATTAATGGAAAATGTTCAGCCGTCCTTCCTTACCCTTATTTTAATTTTAAACTCTAAAATCATTGTTGGCTTATCATTTGTAAAGTCAACTCTGTTTCCATTCCTAAGCTAGAGAAGACTATTTTGCGGGGTGGGTAGAAGACAGAAGAAAGTAACTGGGCAGTTTTTGGAAGTGCTCTGAATAAAGCTGAACAATTGCCTTTCCATCCTGCTTGATGGCTTTACAGAATCAGCTAATAAGCCACCAGTGAAACCAGTTGGTGAACCAGATGGAGCACAAATCTAATCCAGTAGAGTTCCTATTATGCAATGCTTAATCGTTAATCGTTCTTGCTGGTGTCCTGCCCTCTGCTTTGGTTCTCTTCTTAGGCAGACGCAAGAGACAGCAGGGTGATCTTGGAAACAGCAGCACACACCACGCTACTTGTCGTAAGCTGCTTAAACCAGCCTGCTGTCTCTGAGTACAGCTATTACCAGTATAAAGTGATCAGCCTTTGTATCTGGAAAGGAGATGAAGGGGCATCTTATTCATGGTCTCTGGAAGCAAAATCTCTTTGTCTAGCCTGCCTGTTAGCTGCTTAGGGTCTTAGGAAGTCAGTAGATGACTAGGGCTTTGCTGGGCTTCAAATTCCAAGAGGGGAAAAGGTAGCCTTGTTGGCAAACCTTTAAAATAACCGCATCTTTTCCCTCTGCAGCTGAAGCACAATGCTGGGAAAAGGTACATGTGATTAAAGGGCTTGCCAAATATTCCAAAGCTCCTTTTTCCCTTCAAAACAAAGTACTGCCAAGCCCAGTAAGAGTGGGACTTGATAATATTAGGAGTCATGACATGATATCATGAATCAACTAGACCATTATTTAACAATTTATTTTTTCTTATAATGATGATGATGATAGTTGGGACCATAATTTCTGTTGCTAAGCAAGGCAATTGTTAAGTGAATTGGTTCCGATTTTATGATCTTTTTTTGCCATGGTTCTTGAGTGAATCGCTGCAGTTGTTAAGTGAAACACAGAGTCATTAAGCGAATCTGGCTTTCCCCATTGACTTTGCTTGTTGGAAGCCAGCAGGGAAGGTTGCAAATGGGGATTATATGGCCCTGGGATGCTGCATCCATCGCAAATACACGCTGGTTGCCAAGCACCAGAATTTTGGTCATGTAACTATGGGGATGCTACGACAGTGATAGTACATTTTTTTCATTGCTGTTTTAACTTTGAATGATTGCTAAACTGATGGTTGAAAGCAAAGGACTACCTATAATGACTTTCCCAGATCACGTTTCGAAAGACGGCCTATTTCAAACCTGGGCTTCATGTTTAAATCCTATTCACACAGATTTTTAACTAACTGGTGCCTTTCTACCTTGCAATGGGGTATCGTCAATTAAGAAAGCATTTTCTGAAATACTGTCATGAGACAAGGAGATAATTTGTTTTTAATTTCCTTGTTTAATATGCTTCATTTCCCTCTCAATGCCTCTTTTTGCTTACCTTTCCTCTTTTCTTTCCATTCTTTTCTTTATTTTTCATCCAATCTTCTAATCTCCAGAAGTTGTGAATGCTCTAACATTGGAGGTTTTTAAGAAGAGATTGGACAACCATTTGTCTGAAATAGTATAGGATTTCCTGCCTGACCAGAGGGTTGCACTAGAAGAAGGGTTGGACTAGAAGGTCCCTTCCAACTCTCTATTCCCGTGGTGGCAAACCTATGGCCACAGGTGGCACGCAGAGCCCTCTCTGAGGGCACGCGCATCATCACCCCAGTCCTAGGCCTTCAGCTGGGTTTTATAAAACCTTTTCGCTTTAGGCCTCCACCGCTGTGTGCAAAAAAAAAAAAGAGGTTCAATCAATCAAGCAATTTCAACTTCTTGTGGGAAAAAGAAGATCTTGCAAAGTTGGAATTGATTGACCTTTTTAGTCCCACCCAGTCTGCCGTTACCACCACAGCCACGCCCACTCAATGGGCCATGCCCACCCAATGGGCCATCTCCACCCGGTACCCGACGATACATAAATAGGTTTTGGGTTGCAGTTTGGGCACTCGGTCTCTAAAAGGTTCGCCATCACTGCTCTATTCTATTCTATTCTATTCTATTCTATTCTATTCTATTCTATTCTATTCTATTCTTATTATTCTATTCTATTCCTACAAATTCCTGGAAAAACCCAAGATTTAGATTCAGTTTAGATTATCCAGTGGTGGGGATGAAGGAGATGTGATCAGTTGCTGATAATTGCTTCCAAAAGCTCAATTAGTATAGGCAGTATGTTATGCAGAGGCCCACAAGTACTCCTTTCACAATCTAGGGCAAACAGTCACTACAGCTTCACCTCTGAAATGGATGATAATTTCAAATGGATATTAATTTAAAGTCTAATTGGAGAATCCCTTCTTCCAAGTTTCTTCTGGGGTTGTTTTTTTTAGCAAAAACATCTTAAAATGCAGTCACATGACTGTGGGATGCTGCAAACGTAAATGCATTTGTGTTGGCAAGCACCTGAAGTGCAGTCAAGGGGACACAATAGTTGGAACCTTGGAACCCGGTCGTAAACTCCCATTTGCAGGCAGGTTGCAACTTCAAAGGGTCACTAAGCAACCTGTTGTAAGTCAAGGACTACCTGTAGGTTGCCAACAGTTAGGCTGAACATCATAGTCATTCCTGCTGGGAAATTCCTGACCCTTTCATCAAGGGCTTCTCTCGTTGATTTAGCCTTAAGGAATACTTAGAAAGCCTATAAAAGCAAAGTACTTTAAAGTCCTGCTCAGAATGATAGCTCATAAGAAAACCTTACAAATTGTTTGAAAATGCAATTTTGCAATCTTGAACATGGGGCAAATTTTAATTAGAAATTATATTTTAAAACCGATTAAAGCATTCTGAATATGAAGAGTTATTTGTTTTGGGAGAAGCCACTTTAACTGGTCACATACAGGGAGTCCTCAACTTACAACAGTTCATTTAGTGAGCGTTCAAAGTTACAACGGCACTGAAAAAAGTGACTTATGTCCATTTTTCACACTTATGACCACTGCAGCATCCCCCATGGTCACGTGATTTACATTTGGATGTTTGACAACTGATTCATATTTATGACGGTTGCAGTGCCCCAGGGTCAGGTGATCATCTTTTGCATCTTTCCGAGAAGCAAAGTCAATGGGGGAGGCCAGATTCACTTAACAACCGTGTCACTAATTTAATAACTGCAGTGATTCACTTAACAAACGTGGCAAGAAAAGTCATAAAATGGGGCAAAATTCCCTTAACAAATTTCTCGCTTAGCAGCATAAATTCTGAGTTCAATTGTGGTCGTAAGCTGAGGACTACCTGTATTGAATGTCTGAATAAAATGCGGTTTTAGAACATATTCAAAGTTTTTTGTGGGGAGAAGAGTTTGAGAGAAAGGATTTGGATCTTCTGCTTGCTCCTTTCCCACTTTGTAAGTTGTGGAGGACAAGGGAAAGCAACTCTTCTTTGCCCAATAGAACAAAGTGCCCCAAATTCCTTGTGTGTCTAATCACACTTGGCCATTAATTCTACTCTACTCTACTCTACTCTACTCTACTCTACTCTACTCTACTCTACTCTACTCTACTCTATTCTATTCTATTCTATTCTATTCTATTCTATTCTATTCTATTCTTCCCAACAAACACCAGGCAAGGAATCCAGGCCATTACAGATTATAAGGTGGCTCCATCGAGTTGCAAGGGAGACATAGACTTCCTAAACTAGCCGAACACATTTTTTTGGAAGATTCGAGGCATCAAATAGAACCCCTATAAGGAAATCTGTGGTCCATCCTGATGAGCAAGTGCTTAGCTTTGATGTCATCTCTGTCCAGAGAACACTGTGAAAAGTTAACATTCAGAAGGCAGCAGGCCCAGATAATATCCCTAGATGTGTTCTTAGGGAATGTGCAGATGAGCTGGCTTGTGTTCTTACAGATATTTTAAATCTCTCATTGCAGCAGGCAGCGGTCCCATCATGTTTTAAGATGGCCATTATTTTGCCAGTGCCAAAAAAGTCTACAATTACAGGTCTCAATGATTACCATCTGGATGCACTGACAGCTATCATTATGAAATGCTTTGAGAGGCTGATAAAGAACATTATTGTATCTAGCCTCCTGCCAGCATTTGACCCACTTCAGTTTGCTTACCAACCAAATC
This sequence comes from Protobothrops mucrosquamatus, assembly GCF_001527695.2. Lineage (NCBI taxonomy): Eukaryota > Metazoa > Chordata > Lepidosauria > Squamata > Viperidae > Protobothrops > Protobothrops mucrosquamatus. Next base: position 45,142 of record NW_015388376.1, read on the forward strand.
GCTCTACAGAGAATGCTATTTCTTCTGTTCTCCATCTGAGCTTGGAGCACTTAGAAGAAACAAATATTCATGTGCGAAAGCTGTGTCAACTTCATTTTGGCATTTAATACAATAATTCCCCAGCATCTAGTACAGGGGTCCCCAACCCCCAGGCCATGGACCAGTACCGGGCTGTGGTATGCCAGCAATCAGTCTGCACAAACAAGGAAAATCCCATTCACAGGATGCAAGCAACACACAAAACTACATCTCCTCCGGTCCGGAGAAAAACCTCTCTCCACGTAATTGGTCCCTGGTGCCCAAAAGGTTGGGGACCTCTGATCTAACTGGGCTTTTAGGCTTAAACATTCCTTTGTGCAACTGGATTTTTGATTTTCTTATTGACAAGCCCCAGTATGTGTGAGCTGGGACAAATATTTCTAACATCATTTTCTTGAGCACAGGTTCTCCTCGGGGCTGCGTCCTAAGTCCGTTGCTGTTCACCCTATTGACCCATGACTGTTGTGCTAGGTTTGCCACTAACCATATTGTGACGTATGCAGATGATATAGCAGTAGTGGGCCTTATTCAAGACGATAATGAGGGTGCTTACTGCAAGGAGGTTGAGGTTTTGGTGAACTGGTGTAAAAAAACAGCCTAGTTTTATACATTGGAAAAATCAAAGAAATCATTGTCAATTTCATAAAAGGCAGACACAGCCACACTCCTCTGTGTATTAATGATTCACCTGTGGAGAATCAAATTTCTGGGTGTGCATTTAATGAGTAGGCTGGCTTCGTCGCTCAACAGTGAAACACTGGTGAAGTAGCCACAGCAGTGCTTGCATTTTCCATGTCGCATGAGAAAAGCACATCTTCCTTCCCCTGTCCTTACCACTTTCTACAGAGGGACAATCGAGAGCATCTTGTCATACAGCATCACAGTCTGGTTTGGAAGCATCACTGCTTCAGACAGGAAGGCGATGCAGACAGTGGTGAGGATGACAGAAAAGATTATTGGCAGTTCCCTCCCTTCCATCCAGGATATAGCACATCCTCTTCACAATCTGTTTTCTTTGTTACCTTCTGGGAGAAAGCTTTGTGGTATTCGAAGCAGAACATCCAGATTCAGTCATACTTTTGTTCCATATAGTATATTAACCCTGTGAACTCTCAAGCTTCTTCTTTCTGCTATGTATTCAAGATGGACAGTGATTAATATTTATATGTATTTATATGCAAGGGTGTAGGTATATGCATATGTTGTATATAGCATGTTTATATGTGTATTGTGTACACTTTTGAGAGTAAGCAACAGAATTTCATTTTTAATGTGTGCCAGAGTGGCCACAGTAAAAAATGACAATAAAGCTTATCTTATCTTATCTTGCCTTGCCTTGCCTTATCATCTTATCTTACCTTACCTTATCCTGACCTATCCTATCTCATCTCATCTCATCTCATTTTATTATCTATCTCTCATCCATTCCATTCCATTCCGTTTGTTATGTCTTTGCTTACAAGAACAGGATAGGTGTTTTGGAAAGAAAAGATAAATTCTATCTTTTTAGGATTCAGATAGAATAGACCCTCTTAGTATTGGTTTGCTTGTCAGATACCTTATGAGCGTGGTTGTGTTGTGGCAAAAAAATAATAATAGAGTTGTCATTCCTGCTTGTACAGTGCATGAAGATAATAATCGTGCTCACTTTTAATAGCAATGGAAAATATTAGACAAAATGAAGCTAAAGTCCTAGCAGAAGACATGATGTTTATCAAAGATTAATAATTTATTTCATTCACCCTTAATATTGCTGTATTTTAATTTTATTTCAATTATTACTTAACAGTTTGAACAAGAGTTCCTTCCTGCTCAAAATGTCACTGGTTCCTAAGTGAAATCCTCATAGTTTCCCTTGCAAATATAAGAATGTTTAAACAGTATTGATTCTCCTGGATTTAAACCACATCCACAGAGAACATAAATTCCTCTGCCCACCCTGACTGCACATACATAACTGAAAAGGTGGTAGATCCTTTTACACACTCTAATTGCTTTGGGGTTTCCACTCACAGAATTCCACTTGGCAACACAAAGCAAGAAAAGGCATGAAACCCATGTTCTTCTGTGGAAAGTCACTTCACACCTCAATTACAGCTTCTGCCAACCACTTCAGATGTGAAGTATAATGTTTTCTCCAGCAAGAGGATGCTATTAGCACAATATGCTGTTAGCACTGAGGCTGCAAACTGAGCAGCACCAAGGGAAATCACCTCGCAGTGGAAGCTCTACAGATGTCAGCATTCATACCACTCAGAGGAATTATTTCCATGGATTCAAATGAGCCTCTCCCACAACTACTATTTTGGCCTCAGGTGACCCAGGTTGTGAAAGGATGCATGTCTGAAACTGCCAGATTAGGACATTACATGGTTGCAGCTCTGAAACTGTTGCACATTTTGAGGGAGAGGGGTTGGAAATGTAACAGTTGGGACCAAAATTTATTTTACTAATTTTTTTGGGGGGGGGAATGGAAGCTGTTTAAAAATCTATGTTTAATAAGTTAGAAAACTAGACTGAAAATATCTGAATAAAACTGAACGACAAATACAAAACTTTTCACTTAGGAAACAAAAGTCAGAGGCATAGCTACAGAATAAAAGATACTTGACAAAAATACTTGTGGAAAAATGTCCTTGGAATAATAGTTCCAACCTGAACATGTTATTAAGTCAGTAGTGCAATGTGGCTGCAAAACAGAGTTGCCTCAATAGAAAATTGAGAAATTTGGCCATACCCAGGCAAGATTGCAGGCTAATCAAGACAGACTGGAAGGCTGAGAAGAGCAAGATATGAGAGAAGAACCATTGTATCAAAGGCACATGAAGGCCTTATCCTCTCCCACTCTGCACGGGTGAGATCAGACCTGGAGGATTGTGTACAATTCTGGACACCACTTTTCTAGAATGCTATTGGCAGGTTGAAGTAGCCTAGAGAAAGGTGACAAAGATGATACTTGAGGTTGAAGATGTTCTTAAACTTGAGGCTGTGCTTTAGGATAGGCTGAAGGAATGCTCATTCTGGAGAAAAGATAACTGAGGGGAGACAAGGTAGACAAAGTGGCCAGTTATGATGGACCTCCCCACAGTTACTTATGACCCGATTTCAAATTCGGTTGGCCACCCCTCCCCCTCATGGTCACATCATTGCACTTTGGGGGCTTGGCAACGGGTCTGCATTTGTGACGGTTTGCAGCATCCTGCGATCATGTGACCACAATTCATATCATTTTTTTGCTGGAAATTAGTGTTTACTTTTAGCAAAAAATGCTCATTGGGTACAATGGATTTGCTTAATGCCCGTTGCAAAAAAGTTGTAAAGTCAGACGCAGTCACACGATGACCCACTTAATTACTGGCGTGGCTTATGACCGTGATTCCAGGCTTAATTACAGTTGTAAGTAGAAGGCTACCTTTACCATAGAAGGTTGCAACAAATGATCCCGATCGTTCTGTACTTTCTTTCCAACTCTACAGTACTGTGATTCTATAAGTATAGTTTATAAATCATGGGAAGTAATCCTTCCTTTTTATTCCATATGGGTCAGTTCCTGTAGAGTTTTGGGCACCCTTAAGGATAAGAAATTGGCTCAGATTATTTCCCCCTTTCTTGACCTATCTGTAAAAGGCACCTCTTTTCCTCTACTCAGAAAGAGATTTGGAGTAATTGTGGCTAATGTGGTCTGAGCAAAAGAAGACAGCTGGGAGAAGAAGGTAGAGCATTGGAGAAAAGGTAAAGATCCTTTTCTCTAATCAGATGCCTGTAATGTCATCTGGCTTACTGGGAATGTTGTGGGTGGAATTCAATATTTGTTAAAGGAAGGTAGCATTGCTGGACTGGTTGACATACCACTATGACACGTGACCATGATAAACATTGGAAGCAGAGCTCCTTAGTTGGAGTCCAGGTTGTGAAATGTTTGGCTGACTCAATAGGTTGCTTTAAATAATGTTTTAAAAGCCTATTTTTTTTTTCTGGATTTTAATCCAAGTGCTATTTGTAATTATCTATACTGCTTTGTCGAATAGAGCTGGCCATTACTTAAATTCTGTAGTGGTTTATTTTTATTTTTCTTAAAATCTGATTTTTGGTGTTACAGTAGAGAGAATCTTCAACTTATGACCACAATAGAGCCCCAAACTTCCATTGCTAATTAAGACCGTTGTTAAGTGAGTTTTGCCCCGTTTTATAACCTCTGTGAATCACTGCAGTTGTTAAGTTAGTAACACAATTGTTAAGCGAATCTGCCTTCCCCGTTGGCTTTGCTTATCAGAGGGCTGCAAAAGGTGATCACATGACCCTGGAAGACTGCAACCATGATAAATATGAATCAGTTGCCAAGTGTCTGAATTTTGATCACGTGGCCATGGGGATGCTGCAGTGGCCGTAAATGCGAAAACTGGCCATAAGTCACTTTTTTCAGTGTTGATCACTAAACGAATGGTTGCAAGTCGAGGACTACATGCATATTGATACTGGAGTCCATGATTTTCACTGAAAAAAAGTGCCTATTACAAAAAGCATGGCTGAAGGCCTGAGTGGACAAAATTGAACTGATCTGAAGGAAGAGATGGATGAATTTGAGAAAAGTGACTGCTAGGAGAATCTGAACGTCAGGCTTCAGTTAAACTTTACATGCCCATCCACTCTTGCTATAAGCATCAGCTCCAGAAGTATCACTTCCAGTAAGAAAGGGAGCCAGGGAAAGTGAACTCTACCTATGGTTCACTTCTCCGTGTCTATTGTAATTCCAGGATTGGGGGAAAAACAGGAGCTCAGCACCCTTGTGTCCATCTCCCGCCTCTTTCCTTTTCCACCGCTTCCATTCTGCTCAAAATCCTTTCCCTCCAAACATTGAAGCCAACAAAACAAGTTAAAACTAAAGCAGAAAATCACGTCGGAAACGCCAGTTTCCTTTCATTTCTTCAACTATGCCTGGCTGGACAAATTCAGCATTGAATGATTTAAAACGATTCAACAATAAGCCTGGTACTTAAGAGACAGGGTACACGTGTTCATTCCCACCCCCCAACCTGGAAGAAACAGCCTCTTCCAGAGACACCTGTGTGAGAGATGCCTTTTCCTGCTCTCACCCCCCCCCCCCAATCCTGTTCGCCTCCCTGGCCTCAGCTCTGCAGGAACAGATGGAGTAATCATTGTTCTACTTCCACAGCGAGCCACCCCACCCCCCACCCCCCGCTGTAGCTGTAAGCCTTCTGCGATTCTCAAACAACAGCGTACAGCAGGCAGGGCTACGTCCAGAAAAACACACTCTCTGGTTGATCTAGGCTCACAAATGGGACTCTTTGTCGCCAATTACTACAAAACTGTGACCAGAAACTAATTATGCCAGTGCTGGGAAGTGGTGTGGAGGGAATGGGAGGCCTCCCCAATCTTGGCCAACATCAAGAATATTTAAGGGTGGAATTTATGGGATTAGTTCCTCGTTTGGCTCGCAAGTGATTTATGCTTACAAGTCCCATTAACATTTATGACTCACTGACTGGAACCATCTTTGTATTCATGTTTAATTAGACAGCACATTGCTCCATCTTGTCCCTAGCTTCAAGTGGAATGGTACGATTATCATTCTTCAGTCAGACTCCATGCCAGGAGGCTACTTGCTGCTCATTCGCACATGAAACAGCATCATCAGGAAGGTGGTATCCTTGTGCAAAACTGCTGCCTGAAGAGCACCCAGACAGCTTTATTGCCTGATGTCTCAGATTCTCAGCTTTTCAATAAGCACAAATCGCAGTTCAGCTGCCAAGATGCTGAGCAATCTGTTATTAAAAGCGTGGGTAGCCAAGTGCCCACTGGCTTCAATTAGGTAGAAGGCTGCATTGCTGTATTGGTGCTGCTGCACGTTTCTTACTTTGGGAAAACCGATAAGGTGTTCGCAAGCCTGGAGGATTAAACATGCAATAAGCTTATATTTAGAGAGACAAACACAAACTGTATCAAATAATACTTCCTAAATCAGAAAGCCAGTTTGATGCATAGGTAGTCCTTGCCTTATGGATAGTCACTTAATGAAGGGTCGAAGTTACAACAGACCTCCCCACCCCCCAAGGTACTTACAACCAGTTCTGAAGTTTCAATGGGTGCCCCCTGGTGGTCTTGTGACTGTGTTTCAGGCACTTAACAACTGGCCCACATTGATGGGCCTGATTTATGACTCCCCCCCCCCAAAAAAACCAACATTTACTTCTGGTTTTCACCCAAAATACCCCATAGCAAACAATGGCATTGCTGAAGGACTGTGGGGTTCACTTAACAACAAAATATTCACTCTACGATGAGCTATGGGAATAGGAGTTGTAAATTTTTCACACTAATGGCCGTTGCAGCATCCCCGTGGTCATGTGATCAAAATTCAGACACTTGGCAACTGACTCATATTTATGACGGTTGCAGTGTGCTGGGGTTGTATGAACCCCTTTTGGACCTTCTAACAAGTCGAGTCAATGGGGAAGCCAGATCCACTTTACAATTGTGTTACTAACTACAGTTATTCACTTAACAACCGTGGCAAGAAAGGTCATAACATGAGGCAAAAATTATTTAACAATTGTCTCACTTAGCAACAGAAATTTCGGGCTCAATTGTGGTCATAAGGACCACCTGTAATCGTAACTTGTCACTAAGGGACACAAGCCACTCTTTGTCAAATCCCCTCAAATTCCATCTTGCATCCTCTAGGGATGTGGACACCCCAGGTTGGGAACCTGTTTCTACATTCATTCCACTCTTCTGGGCTGCTTTGAGGGTGTCCTGCCATCCATGGTCCATTCTAAACAGCCAACCCATTTATCTATTTGACTTCCATTTCCCCTGTTTTCTTTGGCCTTGAGGCACAACTTTCACTGGTGGCAAGCTGCACACTCAAAAGTTATGAATTCATTGCCCTGGTATATTCAGGGCTTATTGAAGCAATCAGAACCTCATCAATGTTACCTTCACTTAATCCAAAATAAACTCTACATAGCTTTCAAGGACAAGAGAGAAAGATTCAAAGTTAAGTAAAAACTAATATGTCATGTTACTCTTGCTAGCATTTTAAGAGTGTGGGGTATCATCCAGAAGGCTTTTCCCTCCTGAGTTTAGTGAGAATTTACATTATATAATCTGAACTGACAAGCATTCTTGTTCACACTAAGACACAGCTGAATTGGCCCAGAAACTCATTTGAAAGGGTTACTGAATTGACTCTCACATGATTCAGTCTAACCAGTATTCTGCTTTATTGCAGTCAATTGCCAGACATACTGAAAAGCAAACATAAAGACTAATTCTGTGGGGCACTTTTGTTCCCTTCAATAGATCATTAATAATGACTCCACTCAGGCTATGCAGAGGCCAAGTGGCTATGACATTAAAAATAAAATAGACCTATTACTTTCTGTAGATGTTGATCCCGCTTCTCGGACCAATTTGCTCTTTTCTAGAAAAAAAAATATCACCTCAGATTAGATCTGCAATTATATAAAAGATTCATATTTATTAACATGAGATAGAAAGTTTAACTATTCACTTATTAACCTTGGGCTTTTAGAAGCCAACTCAAAGTCACAGCATTTTCAGAAGATCCTAGCGTTCTGACACGCCAAGCTAAATTCCAGGCAATGGAAATTCGTCTCTGTATATTGTGTAACATACAGTACATAGCATTGTTAATTTTCCCCCCAGAAGGATAGTCACGTTAAGTTTTGATGTTTTTACTTCAGCCAACTGATGAAAATTTAAATGATTATAAACTAGGTGCCAAAAGACTTAATTTTTGTTAAGAAGCTTTAGGATTTGGTAGCACTTTGACTTTGAGGTGGAGCACAAAATTTGGACTGCGTATGTGTGTGCATGGAGCCCTGTCAGCAACACCCTGGAAGCAGCTATATCTATTCCTGGATTAGTGCAGCTGTTTTGTGATCAAGGGGAAATCAACCTGTTATGTTTAAGGTGTTGCCAAATATGCTCATATTTTATATTAATAAATACTAGTAAACAATAAACTGATGCATCTGCTATGGAAAAGCATGAAGAAGACCTGAGTAGGAACATCTGCCCCACAGGTGTTAAATAGGAACTGGAGGCATCATAAAGGGAAACATGTTCTTTCCTTATAAATACTTTTACAAATATTTTAAATAAATACATTTGGAAAGAAAAGCAGTAACCTAAATCAAAGATTGACAATCGTCTGATAGCTGAGAGAGCTGTGGTAATGGGTAGTAGTGTGGTTAAAAGGCACATACAAATAGGATCAAGATTTGATGCAGTTTTGAAGGGATTCTGATTTGTGCATTCTTTTTTAAAAATATTTATGTTAAACCTATATTGGGGCTTATGTGGGAGGAATGTTACTATGATCTCGTAGCATAACTGTTACTGATTATTGTAGAGAAGCACATTCTAATGTTATTATTTTAAGGAAACACTTGAACATAATATGCTGCTTTCAGAGGCAGCCTTACGACATGCCTGCTGTCAAAAGCTAGTTCTGAAATTTCATATATTTCTAAAACAAACTGAAAGCTGTTGTTTTCTCTGAAGAGTGAACAGTCCTAAATATTGGGAGTATGGGCGAAAAAGTTAACCTCTAGAGTCACAATAAAGTCAGACCAAAGTAAGAATTTTGCTTATGTAGGAAAAAAGTGGAATAAAGGGTGTTATATTTTCATCAATATAGCAGTCAATTCTCAGTGAGGAAGCACACTTCATTGCCTGTCACAAAATGGCGGGCTGAAAATGAATAATAGGGCACTTACCTTTTGCCGTAGGAGTTCCAGTGCTTGGACAATTGTATCCGTGATACCTCACAGTTTTATTTTCAAATTTGCACAAACGAAACACATTGACCTAGCTCGTGTCTTAGGTACATTTTCTGTATAGTTTATTATGTTATCACTAATCACTGTGGAAATACATTGTGAAAAATTTCAAATAATATGAAACAGTATTTATAGTTCAGGATGACAAATTATGAATAGGGACATGCATATTGTGTATCCTGGATGCAAATGAAAAAATGCAGCTTTGTCTATTAATAGCAAATATTGTAAAAAATATATGATTTGGGCATATAGCCCTCAATGAGAATGCTCATTTTTGCTCTTCAATCACAATGCATCTTTTATTAAGCTAGTGGAATAATTACAACTATGTTATTTCCTACATTTCAACCTGCATTCTAACCAGTGAATCATATTTTCTCCAGCTGAGCCGCAGACCAGTAGCATAAAGGTAATCTATAATCAAATATTTACTAATCAGCAGTGAAATATATGTTGTATGCTCTAAAATAATATTGCCAAATATAGTCACATCTCACAAATGACAATTTTGATGGATAGAAACCTATCAATTTTACTCCATGAGTTTTGATTCCCCCAAGTTTCCTAATCTTATTTTTTAAGTTTCCTAATCTTATTTTTACATTTTTAACAAAGGCTGGTATGAACCTATTTGTACTTAAAATTCTCATTCATCCAAATATATATAAGGTGGAATTTTTTGACTATATATCCAAAGAGAATACATACCAACTCCTTTTCTTTTTTTGTCACTCATGTGTAGCTAAAACAAATATCTTAGCTGTTTTTAATATTGCTTTTAGTCAATAATGTTTATATGTATTTCTCCTAATTATACCAACTTTGTTGATTCAGCTTTGGATATTCACATATTGATTTTCTATGTGGTGGTGAATGATCACAACAAAATCTTTCAATTTATATCATACATATATCTCAGCATACACACACATCCTAGTTTATGTTCAAATTTTTGATAAGACAATTACATTACATAATTTGCATAAAAATAAATACTGAGAGATATCTAGATTCCAACTTGTGTACTGTTTAAAGAATTGAAATTTGGATTGGTTCATAGTAAAATATTAACTGAACCAATCTCTTTCCCATCACTGCCTGCAGTAAGTCCCAATAAATTCCACAAAATTCAGTACTGGGAAATATTATTACCATTAATCTGAACAGATATTGAATATGCTGCATATAGAAATCATCTTGAAAGTCAAAGATATTACATGCAAATATTTGGAAATTATAAGGTTTTTTTACTTATTCTACTCAGGCACAAGCACCTCAAAATATTTAAAAGCAAATAAACAAGATATCAAACTGTTAACAAAATTAATTTTAAAATACAAAAATAGTTAAGCTTATATTTTTTTCCAGAAACCAGAAACTTCCTTCCATATTTGATTATATTTTTCTAAAGCAATTAAACTATTGTAATGTTAAGATTACAGAAAATTCTTGTCTTAGGTATCAAAATTAAATTAGATTGGATTACTGTTATAAATTTAGAACACCTTTATCTCATGAAGATCTTTATGAGGGACACCCATACATACATACATACATACATACATACATACATACATACATACATTAAAAAACTTATTTTGCTTCCATATATTAACAATTTCTCCCTAATTATTGTCTAAGAAGCTTCATCTGTAATACCCAAAACTTTGGAGTCACTTCCAAGAAATGTTCCTCTTAATTAGGATCCAGTAAAAGTCCTTTAGGCTGAGCAGTGCCTTTGGTTCCCATCCCTTGCGAAGGGCTGCTGCAATCCTGGCCGTCACCCCTCAGAGGAGGTGCAGCTTTAGGCAACTCCGTCAGCCTTACTGCCGCCTGCATTTGCTTTTCTAATTCCTCTATCAGTTTTCCCGAAACAGATGTAGACTGTAGAGAAGCCTTTGATTTTTCATTACTACCCTCCAGTGTCAAAGTGCCTGTGTCTTGCCTTAATCCATTATCGTCAATAAGTGGGTCTGTCCTCTTCTCTGGGAGTGTGCATTGTAAAGGATTTATTTTCCCATCTTCACTGGCTGAGGACTCTTGTTCATCCGAATCAGAGACTTCTGTCTCGTATGATGAAGTGCTGCCCGAGTCCTCGAATTCGCTTGCTTCTTCTTGGGAGGGAGGCAGCAGCAGCTGCTGCTCAGAATCGCCTGCGTCGTCAATCGCTTTTAACTCTTTCTCTTCCTCTCGTACCAGAAGTGCGGCTGTTTCCAGCTCATTTAATTCGAAACCCAAGTCCTCCTTACCCAGCTCTGCTTTCTGCATGCAATCAGCAAGAGCTGCCAACTTCTTTGACCTGCGGAAGGGAAGATCCAAAAAACATTCAGTGTTTCTGATTGACATAAATGTAAAAGTGACCAATGCAATAATATACAGAACGATAAGTAACAAGAGGTCCCACGAGTAGATTTTCTGATTATTCAACAACCGAGCGTCAATCATGCTTCTTGTTCTTTGTCTGATTTATAAAAGCACCTTTCCCCTTAATTCCACGATGGCTAAAATTCCTCAGTAAATTCATGGAATGAAAGGGTGGACAACATTTTTCAGAGGCATTGATAACTAGAGAGTCCTTTGATAGCTGCCCAATTGTTAGGCCTGGAAGTGGACAATGGGTAGATGGGGCCAAGAAAACTTCTCTTCCTCTCTCTCTCTCTTCCTATAATTCCTCTGATAAACACATATCCTTGCAGACTAGATTTATACACATGCCTCTGGGTAGTGTAGAAAGAGAAAAACACAAAAAGCAATAGAATGATATAACTAAAAAAAAAGCAGGAAAATTCATTTTAAATTTAAAAAATAATACAAACCGTTATGTTAAAAGCATAATTTGCAGGACAATGAACTAATTTTCCCACTTTGCAGGCTCCACACCTACTTTAACAGACCTCCCCAGAGCCGGTGACACAGCCATGTCTTCAGGTCCTTCTGGAAGGCCAGCAAGGTTGGGGCCAATCTGACCTCAGGGGGAATGATGTTCCAGAAGGTGGGTGCCACTGCAGAAAAGACTCTCCTCTTGGCTTCTATCAGATGATACTCCTTCCTGATTGGGGAGTGGGGGTCCCTCAAATAATCCAGCCCCATGCTATGTAGGATTTAGCAGTAATTACCACATCTTGATTTGAACCCAGAAGCAAATTGCTAACCAATGCAGCTAGCAGAACAGAGGTGTAAAGTGTACTGATCTAGATTCATCATTCAGTTTGCACCAGTTAGAGTTTCCAGATGCTCTTCAAGGCCAATCCCCTGTACATCATGTTACAATAATACATGTGGGAGGTGACAAGAGCATGAGTGACTAAGTGGAGGGTCTCCTGGTCTAGGAGTAAGAGGAAGTGGCATACGACCTAAAGTTGTGCGAAGTTCCTCCCAGCCATGACTGCCATTTGCTCATCAAACATGAGTCATGAGTTCTATAAGGATCGCTAGATTGTGCACTGAGTCTGTCTGGAGCAGCGCCACTCCACCCAAAACTAAAGATGGTAAATTCTCAAGTGCTGGTGGTCCCAAAAGCTGCCAGTGTTGAGCTGAAGCCTGTTGTCCCCCATCTAAATTCCCAGTCTCCACATACCAAGACAGAATATCAACAGCTTTGCTTACTTCACCTGATGTGAAGTAAGCAATGTGAAGTATAATGCATAATGATGATACCTCACACCATGGCTAAAGATGACCTCTACCAATTGCTTCATCTAGATCAGGGGTGTCAAATTCGTCGCGTCATGTGACGTGTCGTGACGTATCACGACTTTTTGCTCCTTGCCGGAACTTGGTTGTGCGCAGCTTCCGTGTGACACATCTGGCCCGCGGGCTGGCAGTTTGACACCCCTGATGTAGATGTTAAATAGGACAGGAGATCTTGGATATGTCAGGATAGTTAGAAGAATAAAATATAAAGTAGCACCCCCTCCCATTGCTCTTAATCAGGATCAATGATCAAATCATATTTTCAGGATGAAAGGCAGTATCTCTTTGAGCAATAACTGGTGGGTATCAGCTGGGAGAGGGTTCTTCTGCATGTTCTAGCTGCAGAATTGCTGGCTAGCAGGTCTTTATAAAATGCTTTTCAGGCTCTAGTCATTGTATTATTTTATTTATTTTTATTTATTGGATTTCTTTGTTGTCCATCACACTAATACAATGACTCTGAGCAACTTTTACAATACAGTAAAAGGTAAAAAGTGTAAAAAAACACCCAATTAAAATAGAATAAAAAGTTAAAATTAAAATTAAAAAGCAAGATGATGGTCAACTTGGGGGAGAGAATTTTCTTTATCTCATCAGCCACCTTCAATATAGTGGAATTCTGTCGGAGTCCCAGGCCAAAAGGTAAAGGCACGTTTTTAGGCTCTTCCAGAAAACGATTAGTGTAGGGGCAGATCTCATCTCTGAGAGGAGAATATTTCAAAAGGCTCCTCTCCTGGACCTCTCTAGCTGAAATTGGGATCTGAAGAAGGCCCTTTCCCCTGGAATGAGTGGAATAAATTAATCCCAATAGCATTTGGACATGTCATTTTCTTTTAAACCACGTGAATAACAAGTTGCATTGATTTGTAATGAATTCAACAAACTGCAAAGGTATTTCTAAAATATTAGAAAAAAAAAGAGCCACCTCCCACCCCAAATATTCTAAAATCACTTCCTGATACTATCCAGCAGCCTGTAAACCACTAGAGATTTTATTTATGCTACATCTATTTACTCATGATAGCCAACAACATTTTTAAAAATATAAAATTAATGTAACACTGTAATCAATTAACAATTACAAGCCTGATTAAACAGATTACAGATGTTCTGTTTCCTGAAAGGGTGAGAGACAATTCTTGAATGCTCTGTTACCAAAAAGATCAGTATCACCACTTCAAATTATGCTTGAGAGGGTCCTAGCAACAAATGCAGAACATCCTATATACAAGCTTCACATGATTCCTGTAAATTCAGTGACAGATGAGGATCAAGTTGCACTTTCAGAGTGAATACAGTATATATATATTTCTTTCAGAAGAATGCATTACTGTTTGAACTTTAATCCTAAATCAACTCCCTATTGACAATGGCAGTCTTGTCTGGATTAAATGGTAGCTTGTTCTCCCTCATCCATGTGTCACTGAGTTTAGACAATGCTTTCTTAGAGTAGCTGGAAAACAGAAACAGATCATTCCAAGTTCTGAATGATCACCATCAGTGTTTCATGTAGCTATTGAATATCAAGAGGGACAAGTTGGAACCTTGTGGGATATTAGAAGTCAGAAATCCAGGCTTATATAGTAAACCTGCAGCACTGTGCTCCATATCCAATCCTTCCTGACAAACCAGGATAGCCATAATAACAAAAGTTGTGAACAGTTTGGAAGAATTAGCAAGTCTGCATTTATCCCATCCAATTTTAGCCAAGGCATCGCAGTACTTATCTTGGTTGACAGCCCAGCTGAAATGGGTCCAGACAGTACATTTAAAAGCCTTTAGTGGCGGAAGTAATCTTTGCCGAGACCATTATTCACTCAGCAAATGTAAACTGTGGCCTTCTTTACTTCCAACATCAGCACCTGGTACCAAAAGTTAACAAGGGATTTTCATTCCCACATCAACTTGCCATCAGCAAATCTGGGCATCTCTAATGTTCAGATAATGAAGGAAGGGAATGCATACGAGCCATAGTGGCACAGTGGTTAGAATGCAGTATAGCAGGCTAATTCTGCTGACTGCCAGCAGTTCGAGGTTGACTCAGCCTTCCATCTTTCTGAGGTCGGTAAAATGAGGATCCAGATTGTTAGGGGCAATATGCTGACTCTGTAAACCGCTTAGAGAGGGCTGTAAAGCACTATGAAGCAGTATATAAGTCTCAGCTTACATACTATACTATACTATACTATACTATACTATACTATACTATACTATACTATACTATACTATACTATACTATACTATACTATACTATACTATACTATACTATACTATACTATACTATACTATACTATACTATTGCTGTTAATATAAATGACTGCTAGTGGTGGGAGATGGAATCCCAGGAATTTCAAAGAAAGGAAGAAAGATTTCATTGTAAATTAAAATTCTTCAGCCTTGCCTTGCTTAAAAAGCACAGAGCAATTGGAGAACATGGAAATATGCTTCTTAAAGAAGAATGTTAATTTGTAATACTTTGGGCCAATGACATCTTTATTTTTGTGCATGCTTGGGAATGTACTTTTTCCTGTTTACATTTTCGGTCACATTCATTTCAGTCACGGTATTGCTCCAGTTTGGTAAAAGCCTGTGAATACAGACACATGCAAATTGTTCAAATTAAAAAAAGAAACTGCGCTTGCCTCTTTATCACTCTCACTGGGTAGGAACAACACAGCCACAATTAGCATCTCTCCCTGTCAGCATGACATGAATGGTATGATTGAAGGCATGACAACTGTAAAGATGAGCAAGTGAGAATTGTTTCTTTTAGAAGCTTTCCCCATTTTATGAGAGCCACTTGCTTGCTAAATAAAAAAAACATATAGTCTGCACTTATTTAAATACCTTGTCTCTATAGCTAACTATGTCATACAGCAGGTGTCTTCAAACTTGGCCCTTTTAGGGTTAGGGTTAGGGTTATGGAATTCAACTCCCAGAATTCCTTAGCCAATGTGCCTGGCTGAGGAATTCTGGGAGTTGAAGTCCACGAGTCATAAAAAGGCCATGTTTAAAGATCCCTGTCATACAGGGACAAATGTGTTAACTGGATTAAGGGAAACTGAATTGAAATTTTTATTTGTCATTTTTTTTCTTAAAGACTAGAGAAATCAATGCTATTTGATTGCTTTTAAATGTTTTTACAGAGATAATATTTAGGAATATAGAAGAACACGGGCACATCTTTTAGCATAATTATCATCATTATCTCCCACCAATTCTCAAGGTCTGCAACAGCTGTTTCTCCAGGCTCTGATACCTCAGATTCTTTTAAGTGGCAGCATCAGGAATTTGAACCTAGAATGTGCCCTCCCTACTTAGTTGCTGAGCTACCACCTTTCTCTTAATAGTCTTATAATTGGGGTTGAACATTCTGCTGGAACGTGTTTTCAGAGGCTGCATTGCCCCCTGGAATGAAGGTAATTTAGAAAGGGCTGAGAACATTAAAAGAAGAAAAAAAAAACCCACACCATTCAGCTATCTCCATCCTTTCCACACACTTTTAAATAAAATTCCTTTAGGAGATTAAGAAATGTTCTCTGTGTTATACTGAGTAATTATCCCTCCTGGGAACTAGAATATAAAGATCTTTAAAATCATTCTGCTGAGAGAACAAGCACTTTTAACTTTTGCCTCACAGGAGTTGTGTATTACATTATCAGCTGCTCACTCTGGTGTCACTGTGTCATGCCTCGCAGGTTAGTAGACTTTGGCAGAGGAAATGAAACCCAATCAGTTACAGCAGGATTTATTGCAGACCTGCTGTTGCAGGAAGTGGTGAAAAGTTGATTGATAGCCTGAGAAAAAAAAAACCTCTGCTGCAAAAACAAAATAAAACCGAACAAAAAAACTAAAACAAAAAATGCCAGCATGTGTCTGCTAGTCACGCCTGATTTCCTTTTCCTTCATACTCTCTCTAGCTCCGCATTTCATGCAACACATTGTTTTATTCTCTTCTTTGTAAAAATATATATATTTACATACACCCAAGAACCCCACAAATCAACCAGAACATACTTAACCTACCAACATTGTAGGCATTTTTCTATTGTTTAATTACATATGACAGGACAGCTGACTTCTCCTAATTATAGCCTCTATTTAATAATAATAATAATAATAATAGTAAAGTTGGAAGGAACCTTGAAGGTCATCTAGTCCAACCCCCTGCTCAGGCAGGAAACCCTACACCATTTCGGACAGATGGCTGTCCAGTCTCTTCTTAAAAACTTCCAATGTTGGAGCATTCACCGCTTCTGGAGGCAGGTTGTTCCACTGGTTAAGCAGGTTGTTCCACTGGTTAACCACTCAATCTCAAGATTTAATTAATAGCCAACCTTTTTATACCACCACTCTTTTTCAACCATAAGGTGAATACAAACGTGCTAAAAACCTCCTAGTGTCAACAACTTAAATACATTAACATGTATCTGAGATGCTGATAAATGAATAACTAGCATCTTAGCATAAGTCTGGAACAATGTTCTTTTCAGAATATAGTTTCCAAGCAAGTAAATTGGAGCTGGACCACAATTTTAACTGAATTGGGAGCTACTTAATATAGGGCTGGTGTTTCAAATTCTTTGGTTATTCTAGAAATGGACTGATGTAAACTTGCTATTTGTCAATTATCTATCTTTGACTATGATTCTCTTTGACTATGTAGAAAAATAAACTTCCCACGACCTATATACTATTTAAGCTCCCTATGACACTAAAGAGATATACAATAATTTTATTATTTATTAAATACTTTTTGACATATTAAAAGTCATTTATAAATCAGTTGTAAATTCCTTTTAAAGAGAAGAAAAAAAACACTGGTGCTTTGCTGTAATCTTTCTATTTCCTTAGCATTAAAGATGGAGAGCTATTCAAGTATTTAAACTCTAGTATGCACAAAGAAACCTCAGAACAACAGCCACTCCTTTCAAAAGAGAAACATCCATATTATCAGAATGAATATTACATATGTTTGGCTGACAGCCAGATCAGCAAACTTCATAACACCAGGAGCATTATAAGCACTTCACAATTCTGGCTAGGAGCCAGGTAAACGTATGACTCATTCAAACAAGACACTGTTTATTTTTAAAGATACAGACATAATCACTCGTCTTCCATTTGTGCTGCAAATCACAGTCCTGACATCTTATCAAAAGCAAGGGTATAACATGCACTCTGCTCAGAAAACAAGAGCAACAGGCAGAATTTCCTGTCACGTAGGTACCTCCAACATGTCTCTCTTTTCCTGACAAACAAGAACAAGTAAAACAGGCCTTTTTCAAACAAATTCAGCCACAAAGTCAAGAGGATGACAAGTGCATGCTATCTGAGGAAGACAGCTACATTATCAAGAACCATTCCTAGGAAGGAGAAACCTTGCCTGAGCAAACTTTTGCTGCTAAATGTAATCCGTAGAATATTTTTGATTAGAGATATAACAGTATATCTCTATTGGACCGCTATAGGTTTAAGAACAGGAATTCCAATGTTTAGAGACAAAAATAAAATATAAGACTATGAATAGTCCCTGAAAATTTTTTTACATTATCTCTCTTTATTCATAATGAGTTATTATGATCTTGCTATATATATTTTTGTTCCTCCATTGCCTGACTACTACTGATAGGGCAGGCAAGCATATACTATAAGAACATGAAATAAACTGAGGGAGGAAATGGGCTGCCTTTTTTTTTAGCAGGAACCCATTTATGCTTTTTAATATAGCTTTACTTTCAAACTATTGTTATTCTGCTTGAGCTCTTCTGATGACTGTACTTGCTTTATTAGTGACAAAAGAATTTGAGAAGCATGCTTGAATACTAATACAGGTAGTCCCTGAGGTACGAACCTAACGGAGCCTGGCCATTAGGCTCGTAAGACAAAAAAACTCATCAAATGAATCAGACTCAATTTTACAAATTTTTAAAATCAAATTCATTAATTAAATCATATGGGTTGTTAATGAACGTAGATCTGACTTACTATTTCCTCTGATAGCTGCCATGTTAACTGAATTGGGAGGGTATCCCGTCAGCCGCCTATCAGCTGTTTCTGGTGCGCTCAGGAAATAAATTGCCTCCACTTTAGCTTGGAGCCACTGCAGTTACTTTTTTTAAAAAAATAGCTGCTGCTAGCCAGCTGAAGCGTTTTCAGCTAGCTGCCCAGAAGGGTGGGGTGGGGCCATTGCTTTAAAAAACAAATAAACTTGCCACTAATTAGCTTAACAGTCTCCAGCCAGAGGGAGATGGGAGAGGAATTTGCAGAACTCTCAGCTTGCAATAGTAACAGAGATGGAAGGGACCTTGAGATCATCTAGTGTAACCCATTGGTCTAACAAGAGAGTATTTCTGATAAATGCCTATCCAGTCTCTTATAATAATAATAATAATATGGGGCACCCACAACTTCTGGAGGCATTTTAAATTTAAAACCTACAAACTACAGTAATAAATGCTAATCTCCAAAATAAAAGCTCAATAGTTTGCAAACACAATAGTTTGCAAAGTACAGTAGTTAAAAAGCAGAGCAGTTCCCAAAGTGCTTGCAAACAAACACTATATAGGGTAATAAAAAAATATTTTAAAATACTTACAGAAGTAATTCTAGCACTCAAGTCCAGGCAGTAGCAGATTGCAGCAAAAGCAAAAAACGGTGTTGACTCGGCTCGGCTCTTGTTTAGCCATATGACCAGGGACAAAAAAAAACCCCCAACAAAAACACCATTCCGGCTTCTCGTAGCCCTGAATGGCCCAGGAAAGTCACAGAGATAAAAATGGCCACTGCTGCAGTAGAGACTGAAACCAAGTCACATGGCTACACAGGCCTCTTTTTGGCCACAATTTTGAATTTCTAATGTAAGTACCCTTTCTGAATTAATTCATTTTTATGAAAACTCGCTAAATCAGCGGTTTTCAACCTATGGGTCGCAACCCCATTTGGGGTCGATCGACCATTTCACGGGGGTCGCCAAGCAAGGCTGTCCGCCATTTTTTCCCCTTTTCCGGCTGGTGCCTTACCTCCCTTGAGCTGAGCCAGCTGGTGGTCGGCCTGCTCCGTCTCTGCCGCTTGCCAGCTACGCCTCGGCCGGCGCAGGGGGCGGAACCACGCATGCGTGGCGCTCCCGGGCAGGGAAAGTCCTCGACTTACGACCGGTTGGGTAGTCCTCGACTTACAACTGGTTTAGTCCTCGACTTACGACCGGTTTAGTCCTTGACTTACGACCGGTTTAGTCCTCCACTTACGACCGGTTGGGGTCGCGGCATTAAAAAGGTTGAGAACCACTGCGCTAAATAAACACTCGTACCTGGGGGATTACCTGTACCCATGAGTTTATAGAGATTTTCTAATCAGTCAGGAATCCTTAGATTTAGCAATCACAATTGGACTGGCAACTCTGTTTTTAAGCAAAGTGGTCACTAAGTGAAACTGTGATTGTACTTATCTTAGTACAGGTTTTGTTTGCTTTACAAATTTACAAAGGTTGTAAATGCAAGGATTGTCTATAAATTTAGTTTGTCATCATCGCCGTAACTGTGAATGGTTGTTAAATGAGGACTAACTGTATTCTCCCCACCAAAACCCATGGAAAAATAGTTTGCTTGACTCCAATGCAATTTTGTCATCACGTTCATGAAAACATCAGTACAGAAGTTATACATTGTACTGTAGAATACTTCAAACCCAAATGTCCCCTCATCAAACCTCAGGATTGCAAATAATTATGAAAGGAAAGTTGTCATTTAAATTGGATTACAATTAACGTTTTTCAAACTTTTAAGATGTGTGGACTTTAATTCCCAGAATTCCCCAGTCAGCTTGCTGGGGATTGTGGTCCTCACATTTTAAACTTGACAAGTTTGAAAATGCAAATAATATCAGTACTTTATTCTTTTGCAAGAAATATTTAGACTTTGCATTACAATTTTCCAACAACTGCTATATAGAAACTGTTAATAGTTTACAGAATATCAGTATTTGTCTTGTACCTAACTGTTGAGCCATCTAGCACAATTGGACAATTAACAAAATTCTTGTTCAACTTTGTCAATCAAGATCTATTTTGTGGAAAAAAAACCACAATCGTATAATAATCTAGTGTTTTGACATTTTTGTCTGCATAATACTAATTCCGCCACTGTTCACTTCAAGACTGCAGTAACATTGTTTAATGGAAAAGCTAACCTTGGTTTTTTTCCTTTCTTTTTCAAAAAAAGAAACAAAATCCATACTAAGATGTCCCAATATGCCTGACATCTTCCTAGCTAAAAGGGAACATTTAACAGCTAAATCTCCACCAATGAGAAGAGCTGTTGTAAGTACAAGCAGTAGCTCAAGAGGAGGGGAGGGGGAGGAAGAAAGATTTTGCTCCATAAAACTAGGCATTAAGGAAAAGTCAAAAGATGAGAGTTTGCCTGTGACTTCAGGCAGTTTAATTAATTATAAAAAAGATGTGTCTCAGGCAAAGCATAAAGACTTGGTAAATGTACCCTGAAGTTTTAAACTCCTTTGATAATTTAGAAAGATTAAAGTAACTCATTTTAATTTCCCCATGTGATTAATTGAGCTAGTGAATACTAGGTGTACTCAAATCATATGTACATTTACAGCAAAGATAGCTTGTTATTATGCCAAGAGTGATCCTACGTAAAGAAGCATAATACGACTTTTTCAAAATGTTGTTTGTGGTAATTATCAGTTGCTGTGGTGCCAACCGCTTAAGGAAAATGTTTAATTGCAAGCTAAATAGTATGCATGTTTTTATTTAGCATGTAGCTTCAGGGAACAGTCAAAGCAATGAGAGGCAGCTTCCCAAAACTTGCCCATACATCTGACATTAACAATTGATATTCACCACAGCATTACTGTGGGTGGGCCTGGTGGTTGCTTCAGTTACCTGTCACTCTAGAAAGAGTACAGAGAAGAGCAACAAAGATGATTAGGGGACTGGAGGCTAAAGCATATAAGGAACGGTTGCTGGAATTGGGTATGTCTAGTTTAATGAAGAGAAGGACGAGGGGGGACATGATAGCAGTATTCCAATATCTCAGCAGCTGCCACAAAGAAGAGGGAGTCAAGCTATTTTCCAAAGCGCCTGAAGGCAGGACAAGAAGCAACGGATGGAAACTAACCAAGGAGAGAAGCAACCTAGAACTAAGGAGAAACTTCCTGACAGTTAGAACAATTAACCAGTGGAACAACCTGCCTCCAGAAGCGGTGAATGCTCCAACACTGGAAGTTTTTAAGAAGAGACTGAACAGCCATTTGTCAGAAATGGTATAGGGTTTCCTGCCTGAGCAGGGGGTTGGACTAGAAGACCTCCAAGGTCCCTTCCAACTTTATTATTATTATTATTATTATTATTATTATTATTATTATTATTATTATTATTATTATTATTATTATTATTATTATTACATTCAAAGATTTGGAAATTCTGCTGCAAAGTGACTTATACTTTTCCTGTCTTATCCAATTCAGTAAGATAGGTTTATAACATTTTGCAGTGCACAAAAGAATGAAATAATACAAACTCTTTTGCTTTTATATCCTGGACCTGCCTTCTGTTTTCAGGTAGTGATTTGGTAACTCTTGCTAATACCATCTAGGACAGGGGTAGGCAACCTTGGCTCTTTTATGACTCGTGGACTTCAACTCCCAGAATTCCTGAGCCCGCATAGCTCAGCATATCACCTCCCTATTTGTGGTGTGCTTGAGATAAGAGGCTTCATTCCCCGGGTGACTTTTCAGGCAATTAAAAAGTCATAAAGTTAAAAAAAGGGTCAAAATATTCAATAGTGCCATTTTTTGTAGAGGCATATGACTATGAAGATT
This sequence comes from Protobothrops mucrosquamatus, assembly GCF_001527695.2. Lineage (NCBI taxonomy): Eukaryota > Metazoa > Chordata > Lepidosauria > Squamata > Viperidae > Protobothrops > Protobothrops mucrosquamatus. Next base: position 67,542 of record NW_015388376.1, read on the forward strand.
CAGCCCTTCCACCTCCAAACCCTGTTGATGATAAAGCACAGGAGATAAACAAAATCAAACTTTATTTTAAAATAGATTACATCTTCCCTTCCATTTAAGGTTACATTGTAAAATACAAATGTAAACATTTGGTGTTGAAGAAGAGAAATTGCCAGATGGACAAAGTACAACTGGCAAATTGGCTAAAAAAAGAATATATATATAAAAATATATATAACGCTCCAGATAGCCCACAAGAAGGCAGTGGTATGCTATAAATGCAGTTCCTCCTGCCAGAGTCTCTTGAAAGAAATTAGAAAGAGTGCATAAAACATTATAGATCACAAGAGGATTTTAATAAAAATGTATAGCATCATGCAATAACTGAGAGGCTGAGAGCAAATATCCAGTTACTTAACTTGTCTGCACAAAGAGAGATCATGAGATTTAGCATGATGCAAATAAATAAATAAATCTAGCATAAAGAAACAGCTGTCTTTCTGGAATGAATATTTCTTTGCTTCAGTTATTTTTCCAACTTTGGGGGATATTTCAAGGGTTAATTTAGAAGCTCCTGGAGAAATGGAAAATCCCACTTCTGCCCACTTCAATCCACGTATTTTTTTCAAGTTTTCCTTTTTTAAAGGGCCAAGTTGAGGTAACTTGAGTGTATCACATTTCACCTATGGCAGTGTTGGCGAACTTATGGCACGCGTGCCAGAGGCGACACTCAGAGCCCTCTCTGTTGGCACACGCACCACCACCGCCGCCAGCAGCAGGTCCATCAGATCACCACCGGAGCAGGAGCCCCGCCCAGCACAAAGGAGGCGAAACGGCCGACTAGCAAGCTCGAGTAGAGGTGGTAGAGCAGAGGTCACCAACCATTGTTGATTGGTGGACTGGAAGAAAAGGGAGAAGCATTTTACATGCGTGCATGTGTGCACGGGGCCGCGAGCACGCACGCACTGCAAATGGGGCGGGGCTAGTGTTTGCGTGATACTCACTAGCCCTGCCCCGTTCTTGCGTGGTGCAGCACCTTGTATCTGCACCCCATGGCGCGGCAGCAGCTGTTTTTGCGCCTTGCAGCACAGTGGCCCATTTTTGTGCCCCTGGTTTTTGTGTGCCAGAGGCAGCACTTGGAGGCACCTCCCTGCTCCCCTGAGGGCACCACAATGCTCTAAAAGGTTCGCCATCACTGACCTATGGGGTATGTAGTCTGCCATGCAGACTACACCCACAAAGAATGCATATGAAGTCACGGGAAATGCATATATGAAATGTGTTCTATCAGTGCATACAACATTTTTTTGTTACTCCTATATTACCTATAGAAGGCAGAACCAATTTAGGGTTACATTACTCAATCTTCTTGAAAATATATTATCTTGTATTGGAACTGCAAGATAAAATTAAAATTTCTTCCTTTGATATTGTCAGATTTTCCAGATAAACCAGATAGGAAAGCCAATCCTGCTTTATTGTAAGGCTGCATTAAGAGAAGATTGCAAGTCTGAAGGTACAAACTTGATCTATCAGATTGAGCCCTTCCCTAAGTTTCTTTGACTATTAGACAACAGTGAACTCTTTCCTATCTTGTCTGATTGCTCTGTAGGCAGCAACTCTTTCCCAAGGTCAAAGCAATGAGCAGAGTCTGAGCAAGTCATGTCAATGTTCTTGCTTTGCCTGTACAAGCCAGTTTTTTTTAACCTTGTGGGTTTGCTTATAATCAACCCCACCTCCATTTGAGAATTTCTGTTTAGAAAGATGCTTGGGTTTTTTCCCCATTCAAGACATGGCTCTATATCTGTGTCCAGTATTTAATATGTATTTAATGAGGTTTCTGAGAGAATGATTAATCTGGGAATGGAGAAAAATGGATATGGAGAAAGTACCTGACACAAAATCCAAAGTTCAGACTATTTAATTATTTAATAGCACATTCTCCAAAAAGTTCAAGATTACTGCAACTTTCCCAATTGGATGCCCCATCAAATATTTTTGGGACACCTTTATACAGATTTTATCTATCTTCCTCTACACTGATCACAAAGACGCAGCCTAAAACTTCACACAGAAGAAACACTGTATAGAGAAATTCTCCCCCCCACCACTACCACAAAGGAAGAGAAGTGGAAATCAAATATAAAATGTTATGTATAGTAGCTTAAGGGAAGATGGACTGTGTACATTATTCTGACAGTCTTCTGAAAACTTCAGTTGAACTTGGTTTCAAGCTATTTAGGCTGGGCTCCCCCAAATTCTTTCTCTCCAAGTTTGGTGAAACAACTGGTTAGGAATTCTAGGAGTTATAATTTAAAATTTGCCAGATGTGAAGTTTTATTGAATAGAAATAAAAATCTCTTTGGAGCTTCAGAAAATGTGAAATGTAAGCTATTATATTTCATTGCACATTGGCTAAAGTTTCAAATACTCATAAGTATTTTTACTTCTACAGCTCATTAATCCAAACATTCCTGTAATCACTGTGAAACATTCCTTTTGAAGTGTCTACTAATTTGAATCATCAATATTTATTAACAAGTTGACTTCCGGTTTGCGATCGCGGCGCCGGCGGGTGTGCGGAGAGGCTGCTCTCTCCGCCGTCCGGTTTTTCTCTGCCGGAAGACCCTGCAAAGGGTTGAAAGTCGCCCTGGAGGGGCGACCACTGCTGAGGAGGACCCTCGGCTGACCGCGGAAGGGCAGCAAACCTTCCGTTGGATCCAAGGCAGCTCCTTTGGACCGACAAAGAAAAGATTGGCCATTAACATGGCCGATCACCAAGCCGTTCCAGCCCAAAGCCCAAAGCACTACTAACTACATGACGAAAGCAACCTGGAGGAGTTGGGTGAGACCTTACCTTACCTTTCCTGCTTCCCAACTATTTTCCTGTAAAAGCCTTTGGAAATACCCCTTTCCCCCTGCTCAATTCTGCGGCTCCTGCCTACTTTGGAAATATAAAGCTAAGGGGAAAAAAAGAGAACAACTAGACTAAATGACCAAATATTTGGACTTGTAATTTCTGGATACCTGGGCTCCCAAAAAGTTCTTTACTCTTACAGAAACTTATTGTTTTATTTGTTTGCTAAGCTGGAAAAAAAGGAATATTTCTCTCTTCTTTCTTTGAACCGGATGAAAGCTTAACTTTGTATGTTACTGGGGACATCTTGTGGTGAACTTTGGAACAGCAAGTGAAAAACTTTTTTTGACTGGGAGACTTCTGAGACTAAAATTTGTCCTTGACATTTTCAAAAACGATAAGAACTTGAAACAGCTGGGTGGTGAAAAAAAATCTCTATAGTGGAGGTGGATAGTTATTGACTTTTATTAAAAATAGCCTCCACTAAAAGACTACTTGTAAATACCACAGAAATGGAGGAACACCACCCACAGCTTAACTTCAAATTTATACTTGAAAAAATCTTAGCGGCTACTGAGCTAACGAACTCCAGAATGAAAGATATACATGCCACCTTAAAGCTACAAAATGCAGCCCAGATTTCAACTGATGAATTTACAACCCAAAAAGCAACAGAAGAAGAAGGAACTAACATTAAAGTGGATTTGAAAGAATGCCAGCTACAATCTACTCAGAACTTCGACACCCAAACTTTGATTTCATCTAAAGAATCTGCAATTTCAACAGCAACAGAAACTGAAGAAAGCAACATTAAGACGGAAGGTGCTGAAGACTTACATACACAATATACTGAGAATGCAGATAACCCAGATGGCTAAAAAACAACTATAACATTGAATATGACTTTTCATCTAAACCAACTGAAATCAGAAGAAGAAGAAGACCAGCCTGAACTCATGAGAAATATATTAAGCCAAATATGAAGATTCAAACTATCAGGCCAACAATCTAATGAATATGAAGGGACTAGCTTCCTTGATAGGCTGATGACTGGATGGTCTCCCTTGATTCAAATGACATATGCAGGAATGAAGGGAGATCCACCCGAGAATTTAAAAGCTCTGTTATGGAAGCCGGTTTGGCACAAAAGGAAGGCCAGAGTTAGACTTAAAAAATTGTTTTCTTTATGTGACATTTAATGGAAGAACCTTAAATCTCATTTAATGGGATAAGGAGATTTTAAAAGACATTAATTGATTTAACATTCAGGATTTATATCTATAAGAGAAATAAATTAGTTACTAAAATAATAGTTTTGAATTGCAATATAGAAGATGGACTCAGAGGATAAAGGTTATTTTATAAGCGATATTAGAATGAGAAGTAGAATATGATTGTGAAATAAACTAAGAATTTATTTGAATAAATAATAAGTGTATTTTAGACATAACTATTCTGTAATGAACTAAGGGGAGTAATCCGAAACCTAAATACTATGGACATTAAGCCAACTGGAATACTGTAATTGAAATCAGATAAAAGTTAAAAACAGGATCTGGAGACATATAAGTCAAAAGTTGTTGATAAATGTTTTAAATGATTGAGTTATAACTAGCAATGTATTAATTTGAATTTGGTATAATAACTAAGGGAAACAGAGAGGAAATTTTTGATGATGTAAACTGACATATGTATGGATAAGCTTGTTATTGGACTATGTATTACCCAACCACCATGTTGCTTCCTTAATACCCGAAGCTTTGTAAAAATGGAAAATTAATAAAACTTGTTTAAAAAAATATTTATTAACAAGTTATTGTTCACATTATTAAAAATGTTGAACAGGGACTATTGGTTTTTGCGCTGTAGCGCACGGTCACGGGATTGCAGCGCTCTGCACCCCACAGCTGATTTCGTCCTGCCAGGGGACCCTAAACGGGTCTGAAGTTGCTCCGGAGAAGCGACAAAGAGGGATGCCCCGATCATCATGGAACGACAGCTGCACACAAGCTACCTGCAGCCGAAGTCCAAGAGCACGAACCAGAACAAAGGTGAACAGCGTGCTTGGAACTGGTGAGAGTATCGATCTACTCTGTAACTAAGTCCTTGGGAAAGATCCCCAAAGTAAGAAAACCTCTGAAAGTGAAGGGAAGGGGCTACACCCCCACTCCCCCATTGACAGAAGTGGCGAATTAACCTTTAAAGGGGAAAGAAATATATTGAAATCAAATATTACAATCTGGATAAATCTAGAAATAAAAAAAACTGCTAAGATGATACTTTAAAGGGTTTTGATGAAACTATAAAAATAATAATAAATAATATTTTTGTCTGAAAAAGCTGGAAAACAAACAACTATTGACATCTAGTGGAGAACTAGAACATATAACATTAATAACACTGACTCAGAAATTGGCAAAATGCCCAGAAACAAAGAATAATATGTTCCCTTGAACTTTAATAACCCTCAGAAGACAGCTGGGTAGGAACAAAGAAAGAATACATGCTGGGCCAGCCATAAGATTAAAAAGTGTCTGAAGGAAAAGAAATACTCTGATGTTGTCTAAACTCAAGAATTGTTTACAGAAAAAGAAATTTTTTGACTCTGAGCTAATCTTTTAGGGGGGAATCTATAGGGTGGACTCAAGGTGGCTAAATATACTGAATTGCAATTTTGACTGGTTGACAACTGATTCCTGAATAAAAGAACTGTTATAAAATACTGATTTTACTGATGCTTTGACAATTGGAAATACACTGGATTATAAAAACTATATATAAAGATAAGAACTATACAAAATTGGGCTGTTTGGATTTTGAGTTTGGCTGATTTGATAAGGCTAATTATAGAGACTACGGGACTGATGAAGGACTATTTGAAAGGGGGAGACAACATGGATATTATATACTTATCAAAAAAATGATAGACAACTAAATTTAATACTTACTCCTGAAGGACTTAGCCTGGAATATCAAAGACCTCCAGAAGCAACATTTCAAGACAAGACAAATATTTTCCAGGAGGAAATGTATGTAATGCTATGACAGATACAAATGACAATAGCTTCAAACCAGGAGAAGATCAAAAACAACTTTGATGACATAAATGAGCACATCTCTAACCCACTATCAAAAACACTCAGAAAATGATGGTAAAGGATGAACAAACAAATCAGATAACCGAACATAAACTAGAAGAAAATGACTTAATCAGCAAAGCTACAAATGAAGAGAATTATAATTCAACACAAATAGGAAAAAACCTACAAGACTTTGACATAACAATAAAAATGGAAAAGATACTTTATTCATCAGAATGTCAAAATAAACCTGAGGATAAGAAAGAAGATTTAACAAAATGGACTATAGAACTGCCAAAAGAATCATTAGAGTTTGGGAGACAAAAAACATTTATGTACCCTGTCTTCTCCACTCCCAACAATATTTAAAAAAATACAAGAACTTCCTGGCAAGCGGAATATATCAACCTGGAAAGCTACTTGGCAAAAGAAGAAGGCCAGAGACAGATTCAAGAGATTTGACTTGCCTTTCCAGATGGAATATTACATGAGTAAACACTTGTTTGAATACGGTTAAAAGAACAGATAACTTTGGATATAAAGGGGCCTTACAATTAGACGGATAAGGGATATAAGTAATATAATATCTTTCATAATATATAAAATGTAAAAATATTGGGATGATGTATGTGAATGAAAAGTTTCAAATTTAAAGGTAAATTAAGCTGAAGAGAATTAGGACTAAGGAATGACTGAAATACTGAGGAGAAATTAAGCTTAAATAAGAACTTTGAAAATAAGATATATAGCGATTTAACAAATTAACTTTTACAAATATAAGTGAAAAATAAACTGATCAGAGAAGATGTTATAGGTAGATGTCATAAGATAGATAAGCAGTATAGTATTTTTATAACGTATGAAATATGAAAATATTGGGATGGTGATCTAAATGGAAAATCTGGATATTTAGATGATTAATATTGAGCAAATTATGACTGATAAGAATTGTTTGAATATTAAGGAGAAATTAAGCTTAAATAAGAACTATTGGAATAGGATATATGGTGAACTAATAAGATGATTTTTATAAAAATAACACAGGTTGATAAGAAAAAATGTCATACATGGACGTTATTATTATTTGTACAAACATAACAAAAGTTATATTTAACCATTTATGCATTGAAAATATTAAGAATGATATTTGTTTAAGGTTGAAGGAGAATACTATTGGGAGAAGGGAAGATCAAAGAAATACACTATTAATTAATATATCAATTATGGAATTACAAAAATTAATTATTGTTGATTGTTAATTAACTACTATTGATTTTTTTTCAAAATATATGAACCAAGACAACACACTGTACACTAGGTACTAAGGATTGTTATTGTAAAAAAATCAATAAGAAGAGTCTGGATAGGCATTTATCAGAAATACAGTACAGTACTATACCCTCATGTGACAGCAATGGGTTAGACTAGATGACCTCAAGGTCCCTTCCATCTCAGTTACTGTTTCAAGGCAACAGTTCTGTAAACTCCACCCCCATCTCCCTCTGCATGCCTGGCTGGAGACGCTTAAGCTAATGGCCGGCAAGTGTTTGTGTGTGTGTTTAAAAGCAATCTGAGATTTCTGTAAACTCCTGATGACGTTTAAGCTAATTACTTTAGTGACAGCTGCAATTGTAGAGTTCTCCATCCCCCTCTGAAGAAACTTGAGCTGCCTAGCAACAAATGGCTTTAAAAAAAAGCCTACAGCCTACTTGGGAGACAGTGTACAAGTACTGTGGTTACTGAAACCTGAAACAGCTGATTTGCGGCTGGAAACAGCCTGCAGCAGTGGTGGGAAAAGTCTCTCATTTTAGGCAGCCATCAGAGGAAATAGTAAATCAAATCTTCATTCATTTAACGACCCATTTGATTCAATTAATGAACTTGATTTTAAAATGTTGTAATATTGAGTCTGAGTCATTTGATGATTACGAGCCTAATGGGCAGGCTCTATTAGGCTCGTACCTCGGGGACTACCTGTATACAAATGTCACAACTCAAATGGCACCATTCAGCACAATTCTACACTGTCATTTTTTATATCAATTGTAATCTTAAAACAACATTATTACAATTCATCTTCTTTTTTAATGTAATCCTCATTATTGCTCTCTCATCAAAATACCGATCTGTTTTATACATGCTGTCCTGCAATAAATGGTACTAATTCAAATTGTTGACATCTGGAATTTCTTTCTTTCAAAATGTTTAGTACCTACCGTGTTTCCCTGAAAGTAAGACTTAACCTGAAAATAAGCCCTAGCTTGATTTTTGGGAGCAGGCCAAATATAAGCCCTACCCCCCAAATAAGCCCTAGTTTTGGGGCGAAGCACATACCTAAAAATCAAGCTAGAGCAGGGGTGGGGGTGTGGAGCTGCCCCACGTGCCCCACATCCACTTACCTTGTATCCAGGCCACTCCTGCTGGCCCACTTCTTCTGTGGTGTCCCCAGGCCTGCATTTCACAGTCAGAGGCCTTTCCGGAAGGCCACTGCAGCCGAGAATCAAGCTATGGATTCAATCCATAGCTCAGTTCAGCAAGGCCTCTGCAGCCGAGAACCGAGCTATAGATAAATCCATAGCTTGGTTCTCGGCTGGAGTGGCCTTCCGGAAAGGCCTCTGACTGTGAAATGCAGACAGGAGCTCCATTCTCAGCTGCAGAATGAAGCTGCTCCTTCGGCCGCAGAAGTGCACCCCCCCCAAATAGGACCTGGTGCCTCTTTTGGAGGGAAAAAAAAAAGACCTGTTCTTATTTTGGGGGAAACGGTATATTGAATCAGTCTCAACAGAAAAAGATGCTCTCAACAAAAAATGTGTCTGGCTTGTTTCAATATTACCAAGACAATTTTGGGAAAATATTTTTGAAATTATGCTCATAACTAGTTGACATTTGCACCCAGTTGTGGAATTAATCCATTCTGTACCAAATAAAGTACTTTTCTCATCATAGCTTTCTATGAATTAGTCTATATCTCATCTTCTAGTACTCTTGTCTTCAAAAACATCAACCATTATAAGGGCAGATATTTCTAGTGTTTGTATCTGTGTTTACTGTGTTATGTTTATTAGCCAGAAGGGGCCATTTGAGCCACTGAAACAAACTCCCAAATTGTAGGAATCCAAATTAAAGTATCCTGAATAGATTGATGTCTAAACTCCTTTTGAACAGGTCCAATGAAGAGTAGATCACTTACTATGTGGGTAATAGATTCCATGGTTGAATTAGTCTTACTATTAAGAAGTTTCTTTCTCCAACATTCAATATTAATATGCAACTTCATATTTGCATTTATCTTCTGCACTCTGAGCGAAAGAGGAAAATCTTGAATTTCTTCCATATAACTTTCATCTGTTTAAAGAATGCCATCATATATATTGCTTCTTCAATTATGTTTTCTCAAGGTCAAACATATTCATCTTCCTGATCTCTGTTTAGACTAGTAGCTTGTAATCAATCCTTTGATCATCTGCTTTGCCCTTTTCTGAACTTCTTCCAATTTCTCTGAATCCTTCTTAAAGTGTGGTACCATACAGCTCAAAATAATTAACTAGCTAATTGGCATGTCATGGGGCATTTTTTTAACACTTCGCTGAGATCACGATATATTATGTCTACATCATCTCCTCTATAGAGTATCATTAAGGAAGTTGCCCAATCAAAAGGAGGTAAAATTAATGTGGCAAGATTTCTTTATGGCAAGCTGATGCTGATGTTTGATAATTAACACTGTTTTAAAGAGATTATAGATTAGTCTCTATAATCAGATATCGTCCCAACCATTGATGGTCAGATTGATTGGTCTATAGTTCTCTGTAATTTCCTTTTTGTCCTTTTTAAAGATAGTGACATTTTTCTCTCCTATATTCATCCAGTATTTCCTCAGTTTTCCAAGATTTCTAAGTGATACTACATAAGGGTTCGATCAAGCTGCAAGCTTTCAGTAGCCTAAGATGCAATTAATTTGCTTCTGGAGGTTTAAATTTATTTAAGATAATGGGGTTTTCTCTGACCATATTTCTATGAGTCTTAAGATTCACTCTGTCCTTCACAATCTTTTTTGTTGTTGGAGAAGACAGAACCAAAATAGAATTCTATCTTTTCTTTGATGCTTGTTAGCATTTGTTAGCTATCTTGGTTGAGCAGTCACTATATATGTTTTTTCTGTTCCTTTTATTTAAAATGTATCAAAGATCATTTTTGTAATGCTTTGTATTCTTTGGTAATTTCTTTTTTCTGAGTTTTTGCTTTCCTGAAATCAACTTTATTGTTCCAGCATGCCTATCTACGCTTTCTCTTTGTCATCTGGCTTTTTGCCCCCCATTTTCTATATAGATCCTTTTTTCCCTACTTTTTTTCCCCACTAAGCTTTTTGTGTAGCCAAATTGGCTTCTTTGTGGTACTCCATTTTTGATTCTTGGAAATGTCTGATTATACTTTTAATATCTCATTCTTTAAGAACTCCCACTCACCTTGAGCAACTTTTCACATTAACTTCTTCTTCCGTGAGATCTCATTATATTTTTGGAAGTCTGTGCAATTAACTACACTCACTTCTAATTTCTCTTTAAAAATATCAGCATAATATAATCACTTTCCTCCAATATTTCTGCTACTTCTTAAGGAGAAGCCGAGATAACACTAGGCTGGTGAATGCTTTTTTCCCTTCATATTTGCTTGGTTAATACTGAAAGTTTACAAAGTGATTATTCCAGCTGGAATCATGCAGCTTGAAAAACATACCAACATAAAAACTATACATAGTACTTCCAGACAGATAGAAAACAATTTAACATAATTTAACTACAGAAGTTGCAATTGTAAAACAAGAATGGAAAACACTAACAAAAACCTCAATTAAACTGAGTTTAATTAACTGAGTTTTTCTGAGTTTTCAAGAAAGAAAAAAGAATACTGAAGTAGTGCTGTATCACAGTAATATTCAGGAATAATGAACATGAATATATTTCTGTCAGAATTTAGGGTGTGTGTGGATGATAGTGCTATATATCTGGAATAGTTAACATTTTCTGAGATATGGGCCATAATTCAGTCTTCAGATGAACAGACATAGGAGGCTCCAAGTGTCATGTGGTCAGAGAATGTGTAGGTTGAATAGTGGCAACCTGCGTTTTTTTGGGAGGGGGAGTCATTTTGGGGTTTGGAGTAATTTAAAGAGAGAAATGGGAATAATTTCACCCTCTAGTGGTCTTGTGGTCCCATATCTACACTTATTTTCCATTTTTGTTTTGGCCAGAAATCACATTGATGATCTGCATATGGTAAAGAGGGTATGCTGATCAAACACAACGCACATGGCTATCCTGGACTGGGAATACGGTGAAAATTCTGATTCAACATTGGGAAGCTTTTAGGCTATGGATGAGAATAAACAAATAAGCTGAAACTGAACCATTTCAAGACAGTGCAGTAATGATCAGATACTTTGCTTGCTCCAGTGAGGATTCTGGTTGAGGAGGCACTTCTCCTGGTGCAGCAGGTATGAGATCTAATTATCCTCCTAGACCTAGACTCACAGCGACTGACAGGCATATGGAGACCATGATTAGTGGTTGCTTTGTCAGTTTTAAATGGTACATAATGCTTGGGATTAGCCATAATCTCATCTGTTTGTGGATGTACTACTTCAATGTACTTTACATGGGTTTCCTTTGATGGCTTCCTGAAGGCTTTAGCTGAGCAAGAAGAAGCAAGCCTTCTACCACTACCTGCTTTTCTGTAACTTAAGTTCATTATTCTGTGACTTGACATTTGGAATAATAAAGAAATCTTGAACAGTCAGTTCGACACAGCATTCTTTCCTTCACCTAAATTATGAATGAACGACAATTAGCCCAGGAATAAATCCTGTGCCTCATTATTTATGCTTACTGACTGAGGGAACTGTTGAGCATATTTAAAACATTTGTTAGATGCATATCTCACCTTTCTACAGGGAACTCAAGATTTCTCTTAATTTTGTCTTACAAACAACTCTAAGAAACATAGTCAGCTGAGAGTGAAATTAACCCTAGTAGCTGGGGCTGGATTAGAACAGGATCTCCTTGTCAAATATATAAACCACTGTACCATATTGGTCTCTCTTTTCAAACTGTTTGTAAGTCCACGTAATATGTATTAAAAAATTACCCATGCTTAGGTACTTGTTAATCAGCATGCCATTGATTACTTTGTCAACTGGTTTACTAAAATTCAGGTATGTTATGTCCATTATGTTTTCAAATATGATTAAGAAGTTCTGGATCACAATATACTGTATTTTTCTGTCTATAAGACGCACCCTTGTATAAGATGCTCTGGCATGTGAGTTCCTCTGCACTGATCAGTTGTTCAGCGGAGCACCGAACAGCTGAGCCGCAAATCCAGAAGTTCGGCTGGCCGACGATCTTGTCCCCTCCCGCCTCCTGTTAGCGGCAAGCCCACGGGCTTGACACCTGCACCAGGCGGCATGGCAACCCACACAGATATGCTCTGGGCTGTGGAGGTTACCATTATTTTTCCGTGTATAAGATGCTGCATTTGTATAAGACGCACCTGATTTTTGAACAGGGTGTTTGCAGGGAAAAAATAGCATCCTATAAACAGAAAAATATGGTAACTGAAACTCTTGTTGGTAACAACCTTATGCTGACTTTAAGAACCATCTCAATATTTTCAAAGCACTTATTGGTCAATAGCTTTATGGACTATTCTAAAAGCTTTTCAGATAACCATGTCAGGCAGACCAGTGGTGGAATTCAAATATGTGAACAACCAGTTCTCTGTGTGGATGCTGCTTCCGGAAGTCCATTCTGGGCCTGGGTAACAAAAAATTAGCTACCAGTTCTATTGAACTGGTACGAACTGGCTGAATCCCACCACTGAGGCAGACTGATCGGAAGCATCCTTGATCCTCTTTTTAAAGATCGGAACTCCCTCAATAATTTGACCTGTCCTCTGTTCTCCAGCATTTCACAAAAATGATTCAATTTGGGTTAGCTGGGCCATCAGCAAGCTTCTTCAGTTTCTTAAGATGTAACTAATTTGGGCCTGGAGAGATAATATCCTTAAAACATATTTCAGGGAATATTCCCAGTCTTGAGATTCAATCTTGTCCCTTCATCATGTTTTCCACAATATATTGGATTGGCAAAAATCGATAAGTCATTCTCCCGCTTCATTTCAGTGTCCAAGATATATGAACCCAAGTACATTTTGCTGCTTAATATTTGCAACTTTGGCATTCCAGTTTCCAGGTACAAACAGTACATCTTCCTTGCAAGTTCTGTCAATTTCAGATTGACCTTGACAATATAACTCAGCAATTTCCTCTTCTACACCAGTAGAGTTTAAACCTGAATAATTCTCATATTAGTTGTTCACGAAGTCTAACTATTATTCAGTCATTTGCTGCACTGTACCCAAGTCCTGGCTTTGCTGTATTCTTTCTGAATAATGAAAGCAATGGCCTTCCTTGTTTTTTAAGCTCTGAATAGTAAATGGACTAATCTTCTGAGTGAAAGTGTCCAATTGAAGTCTCTTTCAGTTTGCTGATGCCTAAGATGTCAGTGTGTAGCTGATTCATTTTATCTTTTATTGTGTTGAGCGTCCTCGTGTTTATGTTTCTTGCGTTTTATATTCCCACTGGATTTCTGCCCTTGCAGCTTGAAGTTTTCTTTTCCTCCTGGGCAACATCAGCAACTAGATGTCTCAAGGGCTTTAATCTAGCTAAGTCATAAACTCCATTAGTATTCTGGAAAAGCCTCAGCTCTCCCTCAGTACTATGTTCAGTGTTACCAAATTTAGGGGTCCATCATCCAGCACTATATTATCAATCACTTTATAATGTTTATCAATGTGTTTTTCATGATAAAGTGCAGAGTGTTTGCCATGCCTTCTCCTGTACAGTACAAAATCATACCTTTGTTTTTCTGACTAGTGTGGTTAACCCCCTCCAACATCTTCCCACATAGGTGCTACCCAATATAGGTCTGGATGTATTTTGATATCTTGGGGTTCACTGCAGGTGTGCATCATTCATCCTTCCAAAGAACACTCCTCCCCCACCACAATGAGCCAGAACGGAAGCAGGGAAAGGGGGAGAGTTGTTGAGCTAAAACAGCAATTGAGATTATTTCTTTTATTATTTGATAGTATTTTGTAGTCTTCATTGAGCAATTGGTATATAGATATGTACATTTTTTTATGTCGATTATATCCTAAAAAGCCCAGTTTTTTGTCCTTGGCAATCTTCAACAATTTCATTCTGAGCTTTAGTCTTTCTGACTCTTTACATTCCACTTTATCTCTCTGTTCTTTCTTGATGGTCTCTTCCTCTTTTGAATGCTGGCATGTATCCAACAGAATGCTGAAAAGAAATTACATGCTGTAATGTGGCTCAGAATTCAATTTCCAGCTACCTCTCTAACACTGGAATAACTTACCGAATAGAACAGAAGAAAATCAAATTTGGTGTGCCAAAAGAAAGACTTTGAAATTGGGCCAGATTTGATTGGAGATTGCAAAGAAAAGCATTCCAGAAAAAAAAAGCTCCATTGCATTTTGAAATGTTGCCAGGTGCTCTATTATCTTCCTCCATCTTCAGTATATATGAGCAAAAATGGAGCAAAAATGCTTTCCATCACACAAACATAAATATACATAGATATACATGAGGGAAAAATAGAAACATGCAGAGGCAACTTGTATACAACTAGTCTTTTAAGTATTGTGATTAGTCCTTGAAAAAAAAAGTATATCTACACAGATGCCAGCCATACTTCATTACACAGAAGAAAACATAGCCACTAATTTGCAAAGACGTTGGGAAAAAAAATTCCAGAAGCCATTTTCTTCATGCTTTCCCTATATTATTGAATTTCATATTTATATTAAACTTTGTGAGAAAACACAATGACTTCTTCTACCATTATCCTTTTTTAAAAAAAAAATAAATAAAAATAAAGATGTTAGCATTTGCGTTTCTGGAGCTTCTTCTGCTTCTTTTTGGAATTCCCACTTATTTGAGATTCCTTTTTTATACTGTACATGTAGTTTTAACAGAAGAGAATATATATGGCTCAAGGTAGAATTTGGACTCCTTGGTGCTCTCTGAACTTGCCTGTTTGCAGACATTTCATGATTCAACTAGGTAACATCAACATTGACTTTTTTTCCATGATTGCTAAGTGAATCATTGTAGTTGTTAAGTGAATCACAGTCATGAAGCAAATCCGGCTTCTCCAACTGATTTTGCTTGTTGGAAACTGCTGAGAAGGTTGCAAATGGTGATCACATGACCCTGGGACACTGCAACTGTCATCAGTACATGCCAGTTGCCATGTACCTGAATTCTGATCAGGTGACCATAGGGATGCTGCAACAATCCTAAATGTGAGGACTGGTTTCAGTCATTTTTTTTTCAATGCCATTGTATTGTAAGCCACTAAACGAACAGTTGTATGTCAAGGACTTCCTATCCACTACAGGATAAAATGGAACTTTTGCTTGAGGCAGAAATAGCAGCCATATTCCAACAGTGAAGCAATAACAATAATAATAATAATAATAATAATAATAATAATAATAACAACAACAATAACACCAACAACCAACATCTTGTTTGATCAATTGTACTTGTCTAGATCTCAGGATGGCAGAGGACTCTTATAGGTGAAACAAATTGTGGCAGAGGAAATAACACGGCTTAAATGATTACATAAAAAAGCAAGAGTCTCTGCTGAAGGAGGTGAACAAGGGAAACCTTTTGAAAACAATGAAATTGAAAGCAGAATATTGAAAGGAAACAACTGAGCATCCAGTTTCTAACTGGAAAAAGAAGCCTATGCATAGTCAATAGCTGAAGGACATTAAAGGAAAGGTAAATACAAAACTGTTATTGGTTGCCCAATAACAAGCCCTGCAAACCAATTCCATGAAAGCAAAAATTCAACATGCCAGTAACAACAGCAAATGTCGCTTATGCAACGAGAAAGATGAAACAGTGGATCACCTTATCAGTGGCTGCAGCAAAATTTCACAAACTGATTATCTACAACGTCATGATCGAGTTGCCAAAATCATACACTGGAAGTTTTGCCAGAAGTTTGGGTTCAAATGCAGCAAAAATTACTGGGAACACCAAATTGATAAAGTTCTTGAAAATGAACAGGTCAAGATCTTGTGGGACTTTTGAATCCAAACAGATAGATATCTGAACCACAACACATCTGACATCACTATTGCGGAAAAGAAAGAAGTCTGGTTCATTAATATTGCAATACTAGGTGACGCACCAATTGAAGAGAAACAACTAGAAAAAAATAACAAAATATGGTGATCTGCAAATTGAAGCTGAGCGATTGTGGAGGAAGAAATCAATGGTTGTACCAATAGTAATAGGAGCTCTAGGCAAAGGGTTGCCTAGATACATGGATAGAATCAAGATCACGTGAAGTATTAATACCACTTTACAATGCCTTAGTAAGGCCACACTTGGAATACTGCATCCAGTTTTGGTCACCACAATGTAAAAAAGAAGTTGAGACTCTAGAAAGAGTACACAGAAGAGCAACAAAGATGATTAGGGGACTGGAGGCTAAAACATATAAGGAACGGTTGCTGGAATTGGGTATGTCTAGTTTAACGAAGAGAAGGACGAGGGGGGACATGATAGCAGTGTTCCAATATCTCAGGGGCTGCCACAAAGAAGAGGGAGTTAAGCTATTCTCCAAGGCGCCTGAAGGCAGGACGAGAAGCAATGAATGGAAACTAATCAAGGAGAGAAGCAACCTAGAACTAAGGAGAAACTTCCTGACAGTTAGAACAATTAACCAATGGAACAACCTGCCTCCAGAAGCGGTGAATGCTCCAACACTGGAAGTTTTTAAGAAGAGACTGGACAGCCATTTGTCTGAAATGGTGTAGGGTTCCTGCCTGAGCAGGGGGTTGGACTAGATGACCTCCAAGGTCCCTTCCAACTTTATTATTAATTATTATTAAATTTTGAACTTATCAGACCTGAATATTCTGACTTTGCAAAAAAACCACCTTACTCGGAATTGCCTATATACTCAGACATTACTTTAACAGCTCTTAGGTCCTTCGTTAGGACTTGAACTGTTAAGTTTTTACCAGTCCCAGACTGTGAATCGAACTGAAGATTAAATCTTAAATAATAATAATAAACACTATCAAACAACATCTGCCTATCCCAGGTCCTTGGGAAAGATTGTGGATAAAAATGGCAAATCCGGTCTAAACATCTGGCTGACTATCTGACCCATCATAACAATAATAAAACAGATGACTCATTTAATACACAGAAATGATATTACATTTATGAGAAAAGATTTCAGATATCAATTTTATTCTATTTTATTTTCCATTTAAACAAGGATGCAAATTAAATCCCAATATCCAAAAGACCTCTTACCATGGCTCAGCTGACTCCTCAAAAAGAAAAACAACAACAGGTAGACTCTTAAACAGCAGCCTTATAAAGTGGAACTATACTGCTCTTTTCTTTATACTGGATTTATTGCAAAGCAAAATGATGTACATAGATCTGCTGCTATTATGTCATAACTGACCTTCACTTTTCTCCATGGATGCAGATTGCAGAACAGACTGTGAATTGCTGGTGAAAAATGTACCTGTTAAAATTATGGTATGTAAATATAACAGCAAGATTTGAACTGGAGGACACACAGTCAGATTATAAAAGCAATGTAAGAAATAGGCTCAGTATAATTAACAAGCAAAAAGGAACCTAAGGAACAGATACGCAACATTGGGATAAATCAAAGATGAAAAAAATTATTCCTAATGTTTTGACGAAGTAAAGATCCAAATAACTTTTAGAGCGAGGTGTCATGATATCCAGAGAAAGACAGAAGAAGAATGATTACTGAATGGAAACCTATGAAGCCAGATCTCAATCAAGAATATTAATAATAAGAAAATCACAAAAAGAAAATAAAAATGATTTTTTTCAGAAGTCCAGGGAAATCACAGGAAAATGTAGCTTTAAGAGTAATTATGGAAATCTGATAAAGTCAATTGAAGTTAAAGGAAAGTGGAAAGACTATAATGATTCCCTTTACAAATGAGATTTTAGAATGGAAAAAAAACGAACAAACATTTGGAGACAGCCAATATATTCTGGACACATTCCAATAGGGACTGAAGTAGAACATGCAATAATAGACTATCTGCCAAGTAAGAAAGCAGTAGTAACACATTGACCCACATTGAATTTGCAAGAACTGTTTCAACATTGTGTGATAATTGATGGGTGGTTGGAATATGTGGAGAAAAGAAGGGGAGGAATTTCACAGCCTCTATGTACCCCATGGCTGCCTCAGTTGTCAACAGCAGAAAACCCAGGCAAATACCAGCAACCCCTTTTCTGACCTATTCTATTGTGAAGCCCCAGGAAAATCTAGCCAAGGCTTGCAATGTTAAAGATTAGAACTCTGAAACAGTTGCAAATCCCGTAGGCCACATAACAAGCAAATACTCAAATCCGCCAGAGGGTAATCTTTGGGAAGCTTTGCAGACTTCATTTCCCAAGAACTCAGCAGGTTATTCAGATGATTAAAAAGAGCTTGAAAGCCAACCACAAGCCGGTGCATTTTAATATCCTTGTTACTCTTCATACAAACTCTTAGAAATACAACTCTTCACTGTTTTAGATGGAAGGGCAATAGCCAACTTCATAGGTAAGATCACAATATAGCAATTTAGCTTTGCTTATGAAAAAGATTGAGGGCAAGCACTTTGAGATGACGCTAACATGCAACATACAACACTTTTGCAACTCACAATAAATAATCATACAGAATTACTGTCACTTTGTCATAGCGACCTTGTTTCCCATTGTGCTGAACGCTGATTGGCTGTCAACCCATGATCTAGATGATCTACTGGAAACAATGGACTATTTATGTATTTTTATCTCAAAATTGTCACCTGCACAATTTGCAATCTTCTCCATCTTATATGAATCTCCTTCCTTGCCATAAAAGTATACAAAATTTGCTGAGATTTTTTTTAGAGTAGTATGGGGGGGGGAGGGGGAAGAGGAAGCAATACATTGCCTCCTCAAGTGTGGGTATATAACATAAACCTGAAACTCAATTGGCATATTTTAGTTAGACAGAAAACAAATGGATGCTGCAAAAGTGCAAAATGGTATTACCTGACTGACATCTAGAAATATGAAGGATGTCCAGCATTCTCTGGGCTTTGCAAATGTTTACAGAAAGTTCTGGGAAAAGTCAACTGTATAATTTCAGACTGTGGTTCTCTATTTGCCTCTAGATTTTGGAAGACATTCTAGTTATTAGATATTCAGATTTATTTGTCATACATAAATCTTTAGCTTCTAATGGGAAACTGGAAAAGAAAAACCAGTTATTATAACAGTACTTGAGGTGCTTTGTCTATTATTAACAAGATAAATAGACCAAACTGTTGATTCTTGCAGAATTTGCCTATAACACATTCCTCCATAGGCATCTGTCCTTTCAGGCAGTCTATGACTGCCACCCCCACACCTTGCCCTCCAGAAGTCTCCTATCTGCTGTTCCTCGTGCTTCCAACCTTCTGTAGGAGAGTTAATTGCTCAGCTCCTCTTAAAGCAGTGGTTCTCAACCATTTCACGGGGGTCGCCAAGTAAGGCTGTCCGCCATTTTTTTGTCTGCCATTTGTTTTGTCCGCCATTTTTTTCCCCTTTTCCAGCGGGTGCCTTACCTCCCTTGGGCTGGGCCAGCTGGTGGTCGGCCTGCTCCGTCTCTGCCGCTTGCCAGCTATGCCTCGGCCGGCGCAGGGGGCGGAACCACGCATGCGCAGCGCTCCCGGGCAGGGAAAGTCCTCGACTTACGACCGGTTGGGTAGTCCTCGACTTACGACCGGTTTAGTCCTCGACTTACGACCGGTTGGGGTTGCGGCATTAAAAAGGTTGAGAACCACTGTCTTAAAGGAACAAGATTCGGCAAAGGCTGCATACAAGCATGCCAGATACAAACAAGCAAGAGTATGATAAAACTGTGGATAGGAATTTGGTGTGTGACTTTCCATTAAGTTATCTTCTGTCTGCCTGCCTAAAAGCTAGACTCAAAATCTCTTGGCCTCTTCTCAATTACCCAACAAAGTAACCCAGTGGCCTTTCATGGGCAATTGTTTGCTTCAATGAAGATTCAACTGTTTTTCATCAGTTGCTGTTTGTTCAACGGAACAAAAGCATAGAAAAGGAAGTTTTACTTTTGCTCTAGTGACCATAGCAAGCTTCTGGATACATCATGGGAGAATGTGGAATATATTAAGGCTAATGAGTGCACCAAAATATCTGCTTATTCTTCATTTTGTTGACTAAAGGAAAGACAATTTAGAAGATTCACTCCAAAAGTAAAAAAAAAAAAAAATCCAGATTAAGGGTAGATATTAAGAAGACAAAGGTAATGTCAACCAGTATGTTTACTGGACTTGCAATGGATGGGAAGAATTGAAGTTTTGTTTTCTAATTGTCAAGAATAGACAGATAATGAATCAAAGAAGTAAAGAGGGGAGTAATTCTAGGGAGAGAGGGGCAATCATAGGGAAGACTATGAAGGAAAAGCCAAGATCAAATAATGGTCTTCCACTGTGGAAAAGAAGATCAATAGTTTTCAAATTAAGGGTTTGAAGACAATACGAAGAGAAGCGTAGTTTTGATTGGGCTTTGCTAGGGGTTTTATATGGGGTATTTTAGAGCAGGCTTTTTATTCAATATTTATTGTGATTTTTATTATTGCCTGTTTACCGCCCTGAGTCCCGTAAGGGAAATAGGGCGGTATATAAATTTAAATTAAAAAAAAAAAAAGCACGGGCTGTAAGACAATCAGTCTATCCTGGATGAAATACAGTGTGACAGTTCTTTTGGTTGACAATCAAAATCTCACATACTTTGGGCAAGCATTGTGAGTGACTATTCTTGGCAAGATTTGGAAAAGTATCATGGAAAAACTAAGATGGATGGATAGGATTAAGAAATCAGTGGTATATTTTTGAGAGAACTTTGGACTGTTGCTATAGATGCATCTGCCTACATGACTGCCAGGTATTGGGCCTGACTGTGATGGTACTTATTTAACTGTAAGGAAAAATGATGGACAAAAAAGAATAGGAGCAAACTCCACTTGGCAAAGCATTGAACCAAAGTGCCGTAAAAGGAAGAGTCTATTTAAAGTTACAGTATGTTTCAGAACAAAGAGCTGAAAATAACACTGGAATACATTTTTGAACAATAAGGAATCATGTGACAAAAAACTCTAAAGACAAAAAGACCCAAATTCACACCCATCTGTGGAGTAGCTTATGCAATATGAGAATTTCTTTGTTGAAATGAGTTGAGTTTCTACTAGAGCCACAATCCCCTGTTGATGTCATCCCAATTTTCCAAGTATACAGATGGGAAAAGAAAGAAAGAACATAACTGATACAAATCACAAAAGCTTTTTTTTTTTTTTGCCTTGCCTGGAGAATCCTTGCAACCTTGCATTATTTTAGCTACAAAATCTAAAGAATAACAGATGAAATTGAGTTGGCTTGAGCTCTCTCATCGAATGATACAAATATACATCCAGATAGATAGATATGATAGATACTGTAGATGGATGCATAGATAGATAGATAGATAGATAGATAGATAGATAGATAGATAGATAGATAGATAGATAGATAGATAGATAGATAGATAGATAGATAGATAGATAGATATAAAAGGATGGACTTTCAGCTGTCCAATGAGCATCTGAGATTAGCTGCTGCCATGGATCACAGGCGTTTTTCTTCTTGATAATGTAGAGAATTATTGCAGAAGAGCTGATAGTGGAATGACATACCTACCCAAACCAGAGATTATCATTTCAATATGACATCAAAGGAAACGTGTGAAAGGAACAGTTGCTCTTACTTTCTTCTTCTTTCCTGCCTCTGATCACCCCGGTTAAGTGGCTGATGGTAGAATTGCTGTCAAAGGATGTCAGCTCCTGACAAGCCTTAGAACAGAACAGAAAGATGCTATTTGCATGGAAAACAGCTCACTCTCTTTGATCACAGCTGCGTGCTGCAAGCTGCACCTGCTTAAAAAAAAAGCAACAGCTTATGCAGGCTACATGTTGCCTCTGTAGTCAAAACAGGAGGAACAGCGGATAAGTGTTGACTGAAAAGAGAGGACATGAATTGCTGACCCTCTTTTGCAAGTGAGTGACAAACTGCCTCCCGGCAGGCAACATCAGAGAAATCAAAGCACAAACCCCAAAGTGATATCATTCAGGTAGAAGCTCAAGGAACAGGACAGTGGAGAAGGGGAGGGAGCTATTAAATGGAGAAGGAAGCAAGAAAGAGAGGGGACAAAAAGGCCCAAAAGTAATGTGATTAAGTAGCTGGGAAGGTCATATAAATGCACTGTTTAAAATCCATGGTCTGTGGGACTGCTACCACTACAAGTATCCACATACAAACAAAAAGCACCTATCTGGTTCTTTTGCAACTCATTCCTTTCAGACCACCACCCAAAGGTGCTTTTTCAAGAAGCAACTGGACTTTCTTGTTTTTCTTTGAAGACGTTTCACTTCTCATCTAAGAAGCTTCTTCAGCTCTGACTGGATGGTGGGGAATGGAAGGATTTATCCCATGCAGGTTATTTGCATTCTTTTAAAGAGTCGTTGAGGCCACTTGGAGATTTGTCTGTGTTCTCAGGGTCAGAATCATTTGAACTTCAGTTTGAGATGCAGACAACACAGACTCATCCCCAACAGCCTGCGCCTGTGGCTCAACAGTGAACACAACAGAGCAGAAAACATCCTGCAGAAAGCACAGCTCCACAACACAATCCTTTCAGCAGTTCCAAGAAGGCTCCACATTCATTTGCATTACTCAGTTGACCCTGAGGACACATTATCCTTCAGTAACAGCACAAAGCTTCCAGGTACCATACAAAGTGCTGATGCTGACCTAACAGCCTTGTATGGTTTGGCTCCAGGATTCATTATGGAGGAATCTGCCTGCAAAGAAGGGATACTGAGAATCCTGAGAATCCAGAACTCAAATTACACCGCAACTTTCAGGAAGTGCAGCCTATGCACAGGTAAAGACGGGAAATCCCCAGAACTAGGAGATGGGGTGGAGCTTAAAACCCACAGTGACTTTATCTTGCCTGGATTGAGTCTAAGCTCATTCTCCTCCATCCAGATCTTCAAGCCTCTAGGCCAGTGGTGGCGAACCTATGGCACGCATGCCAGAGGCGGCACTCGGAGCCCTCTCTGTGGGCACACGTGCCGTTGCCCCAGCCTCACCTCCCCCTGCGACCCCCTCACCAGCAGCCCCTCTGGAGGAGAGTCGCCCCCGAGTGTGGCCCATGCGGAGCAGCACAGCCAAGGACATGACAGCCAGGCAGCGTAGACAAGGCTCTGCCTTCATGCCCCATCGTGCAGAGTTGATGCTGCGGTGTGCGGGCAGAGGGCGTGGCCTCCAGGGCACTGCTGGGCTGCCTGGGCGATCTGCGATGGGCCCTGGAGGCAGTGAGTGGCCCTGCAGGCAGATGGGGTGGGGGCGGGGCAGGGGGTGGAGCGGGGACGGGGCCAGTTTTTGGGCACTCGGTCTCTGAAAGGTTCGCCATCACTGCTCTAGGCACTGAGAAAGGTTCTTGCTTGGTCCAGGGAAGAGACTTACAACTGGGTACAATCTGTGTACTGATGACACCATATCCCATGGCAACAGATGACCACATCAAGTGGCTTGATGCAAATGTCAAACAAATGGAGCAGGGGTAGGACCCCCAAGGCACATTGCAAAGAAAGGAGGAGAACCACCCTAACATGTGGTTACAAAATGCCCCATCCCCAACTCCTTGAGCTGGCCCAGAAGGATACAACAACTGATGGTATTTAAAGCAGCCAAGAGATCAAGGAGGATCAGAATGGATTACTACCCCCATTCCAAGCCCACTATCAGATTATCAATAGCACAATCAATGCTGAATGACTAAAGAGTCCAGATAATCCTTTTCCCAGGGCCTGCTGTAGCTGTATGCTAACCATCATCTCAACAAACTGGTTGAAGACTGGAGGAAAATTGTCCACAGTCTTTAAGTCCAGCTATGGTCTTCTGAGGAGTGAGCAGACACTTCTTTCAAGGCAGATGAAACCACCCTCCCCACAGAGAAGCATTCATTATACTGTCCAGACTCTACCACATGCTGTGACTTAATCAATCGGGAAGGACAGGGATCTGAAACACAGGGTGGCCAGGTTCACAGCTCCAGTGACCCTGCCCACTACATTAGGATAAACAGTTTTGAACTCTCCCCAGATAACTGGGCAAGAATATATCTCAGGTAACTCCAAAGAATATATAAAGCTGGAGTAATCAACTCCATTAATTTAAGGATTTTGGTTTTGTGGAAATTGCTTTGTGTTGTTTTTGTAAACTGTCAGGAGTCACAATGAACTTGGCAGAATGAAAATACCTGTAAGTAATAAACAAATCTGGTTAGCTGCTGCTTTATCAAGATTATTATGGAAACTGGGTGAGCACTGGGAACATATTAAAACCACAGGATTTTGAAAGAAACAAAAGATGAAAGCAAACAGTGAAGATAGAAGCACTGAAACAAAAATGCTGTATATTTAAGAGTCTAAGCAAATTAATATATAGTGTGTACCTATCCAAAAGAGAATTTTTTTTCCACACAAATTACTCTAAAAATGGAAGGAATGTCTCACTTTGCTGTTATTTCTTTTCTAGACATGTTCATAAATTACAATAGAATGGATGCCAAGACATGGTCAGAAGGTACACGATACAGCTGCATTGCTGAAGCTCAGTTTCTGGATGAAAGAAGGTGCTGAGAAATCACTCTTAAAATTCTATTATGAAAAAACAAACAAACTATGCAGATAAAGACTAGGAGCCTCATCCAGAATTGCAGGAAAAAAAGTTTTCGCTCCCCCTTCTCATCATGGAACTTCCTGAAATCAGCATGCAGTAAAAATTTAGAAGAGGTGAAGTCATGGAAAATAGGATGCAGGAACCGTATTGTGCTTCCTTTGTTTGCATTTTTACA
>NW_015388376.1:92917-95111 GCF_001527695.2 Protobothrops mucrosquamatus
AGGATTTGTGATCTTTGTCTTCAGCTGAACTCACTCCCCAAAAAACCCAATGCTGGCAGGTAATTACTATGCTCAAGGCACAACGTATGGCTGCTTTTAGTGAGGTTCAGCAGAAATTGCCAGGTGGATCTTTAGCAGCTCCGTATGTTACAGAAGTCCTGACGTAAATTCATTAAAAGGATCGTGCAGTTCAGACCAAGGGCTTACTTAATCCAGAATTCTTTTTGAGCAGTAGCCAACCACAAGCCTGTAGGAAAAGTTTCTTTGAAATAGAGGAATTTAATTAACCACAATGATCACTTTTTAAAAAATCAGTTAATGGCTGATATGGTTGATCATGGGCTTTTTCAGTCCATTAATTTAGAAGATGAATCCATCTGATTTCTTGATAGATATAGTAATTCCATTAGTTATGTTTCTTCAGGAACCTAGAATGTACTCTATAACTTTATTCTATATGTGCTACGGAATTAATGTATGTTACAACTGGTGAATTATTCCTATATGAAGCCTTAGATCAAATTCAAATTACAGGTAATTCTCGACTTACAAATGTTTGGAGTTACAACAGCCTTGAAAAAGGGGCTTTATGTCCTGAAAAGCATTTCTAGGGTCATAAAATGTCACACACTGCATTCTTCCTGTGGTCACAGGACTGCATTTGGAGCATTTGGCAACCATTTATTCCTTAACACTCTCTTTTGGTAGCATTGCTTTTTAAAATGTGTTTTCATTGGATGTACTTAACAAACATTTATTTTCCTTGGTTGTATCATTTTATCTTATTTTTACAGATTGTAAAGTTTGCTGTAAGATCTTCCAGGTCAAGCTAGTACAACATACAGCTTGCCAAACAGCTTTACACAGCCTGCCAGCTTTTTTTTCTTTTCTTAAAGCACAGTAAATTCACTCCTGCCAAACAGTGCTATTAGGAGGGATCTGCCACCAATCTTCTGAAGGACATGCTATCAAGCATTTCTGATGCATGCAAACCTCACCATCATCACCGCCTCCAGTGCTGCTGCCATTCTGCTAGCCATGGAACAGCTGATCGGCCTGCCAGATAGTCCTATGTGAGCCTTGATTATCTTTAATTTGTCAAAATGGCCCCTTCC
This sequence comes from Protobothrops mucrosquamatus, assembly GCF_001527695.2. Classification (NCBI taxonomy): domain Eukaryota; kingdom Metazoa; phylum Chordata; class Lepidosauria; order Squamata; family Viperidae; genus Protobothrops; species Protobothrops mucrosquamatus. Next base: position 94,033 of record NW_015388376.1, read on the forward strand.
CCTCTACAGGCTGTGCAGACATGCTCTAGAATAGAATAGAATAAAATAGAGCTGGAAAGACCTTGGAGGTCTTCTAGTCCAGCCCCCTGCTCAAGATGGTAAAAGGAGCATAAAGCTTTTTTAAACATTATTTCTAGTTTGATAAACCATAAAAGGGTTTTTCATGTGCTCTTTTAGATTATCATATGACCATAACCTGCTTTTCAAAAATCTTATATGCCCAGCATTGTTTCTGAAACCAATTTTTGCTGATGGCAACACTTCTTCAATTAGATCTGAAGAAGCTTCCTGAATGAGAAGCGAAACGTTTTCAAAGAAAAAACCCCAAGAAAGTCCATTTGCCTTTTGGAAAAAGCAGCTTTGGGGCAACCATGACCTGGATGATTGAGAATCTCCAGAGACATTTAATATCCGAGACCAATTCTAGGAGGCAATGGGAACAGACTGGAAGTATTTGTAGAATGCCTGCTTCTTCATTACTGGGCATTCTTTTTTCCACCAATTTACTGTAGGAAACTGTTGATTATTGATTAAAGCCATTTTAAAGCCAGACAAGAAAAAAAAAACCTAGAAGAAATGAAAGTTAAATACATGATGAAATTCAGAGAAGCTTATGAGGAAAGACTTAAGATGTCTTCAACCACCATGCAAAGCCAAGCCTTAGTCTTAAATCCATTCTATTTTTAGGATACTTTGATACCTAAGTACATTTTTCCTTACAAAAATTTACATCAGAATCCAAAATGCATGGAAAAGCAGCTGCTCCTAGAGCTTTCCTGACCATAGGCAACTACTACCTGTGGTTAATCCTGTGGGAAGTCAGAGCTCCAGAGAAGGAAATATTAAAAGGGCAGAAATATATATTTCCTCAAAAGTACCGGTATTTTAAAAGGCAGAAACCAACTTTGGCTCCAAATCTATCTCTCTGCCCCAAGCAAGACCTAGCCCCATACAAATGCAGATGTAAAACCATCAGAAAGTTGAAGCCAGAGCAATCAAGAAGACAAAGAGAAAATCTGCATGCCCCACCCAAACTCTAGGAGTCATTAGCCCCATCACCTGGGAAGCAGGATATGATA
>NW_015388376.1:96395-143850 GCF_001527695.2 Protobothrops mucrosquamatus
CCTGGGAAGCAGGATATGATAATAGGATTAAACCACAGATATCAAGGCCTAGAAAAACACTCAGAAATAGCCTCAAAGTTCATGCCACAGGAACAGGAAACTATTCCAAACAGGGCTAGAGGGGGTATAAAAACCTTCTACCCATGTGCTCAGTCTCTCTTTCTTCTCCTCTGCTCCTTCTTGCAAGGACCATCTTTCTTCTGCAATAAATTGTAACCTTCTTCCCAAAGCAGTCGCCATGTTTGCTTATTTATTCCCGGCTTGGATGAACCAGGATGAAGACTTACTTCTATCAATCCTTTTGCTTACAGGATATTGTGCAAAGTTAGCCTGCTTGGTTAAATAATCAGGTTATTTGTGCAAACCCAGTCCTTAAGTTGTTGAAGGGAAAACACCAGATTTTTATAGCAGATGTGTAAACTGAAAAGGTAAAGCTGGCCAGCATCCATTAGATTTCCAAGATATATTTATATGAATTAAACCATTGTCCATGAGCAGCCATATGATTTCACAGGTTAGTATAGGCAACAAATAAGAACATAACAGTGAATACTAATAAATAAATAAATAATCTTAAAATAGTCAATGCCTCATCAAATTAACAAATATGAGATTTTACTTGAAAAAGGGGGATTATTTTTTATTCTTGCAATCATAGAAACCATCTAGGCATGTCATGAGTGGCACAATACCATGGGCACTGCATTGCCAGCCCTGCTGTGATGATGATGATGAAATCTTTCATATAATCCTGAATAATCCCTTGAATTAAATAATGCCCTTGAATTAAATTCAGCTATAACCTAGAATTCCTCCCATCTAGATGACTGCCATCCAAATATGAAGCCCAACCTTTGAACCTGTTCAGCTTATAAGATTGACCAAGTGCTACCTCCTGTTGCAATGAATTTAAAAATCTCCAAAACACATTTACCTAATCTTAATCCTTGCAATAAGATTTTATTAAAAGAGCTGGCATGCATGCTTTCTTAGGAACAATTTCTAGACAAAAATGAAAACGTAGCAAAAGCCATTTCTTTTTGCTCCTTTATAAAATGGAACTGGTATAAAGATGTTTGCATCTGTTCAGAAACAGCCATACATACAGGTTACTCATGCATAGAAACAAAATATAGTAAATGGATATAACTGCAAGATTGGTTCCTGATTTATGAATACCAAATGTCATTCCTACAATATTTTTGTAACCAGCTGGGTGAAAAATGACAGATTCTGTGACAGATTCCAATGCAGCTAGTAAGTTAGGAAGTGGCCAATTCTTCCCAGTTTACTTACAAACCCCGTCAGCCAATCCACAGGAAGACAGGGATTATCTCCAGACAACAAAAGCTAGCTCAAGTAACAAACTCCATGGATCAGAGTCCAGTAATCTGAAAATCTACAGGAGAGGAAGGAAAGGAGAGGGGGAAAAAAACCTGGCATATTTTTATTATAGGAGCCTTGACTTAAAACCACTTTTTAATATATTTTTCTTTGTCTTACTTTCTCCATTTTCTTTTCTTGCACTTTTTATTCTTTTTTATTCTCTCACTGAGTTTCATTTCCATTTGCTTTTATTGTTGTAATCAAAATAATCAATAAAAATATTTTAAATATGTATTAATCAGGCTTTTTAAATTCTTCAATGATTTCATTAACGATTTGGATGTCTTTACTAAGGAGAAATTTCCCGACAGTTAGAACAATTAATCAGTGGAACAACCTGCCTCCAGAAGCTGTGAATACTCCAACACTGGAAGTTTTTAAGAAGAAACTGACAGCCATTTGTCCGAAAAGGTATAGGGTTTCCTGCCTGAGCAGAGGGTTGGACTAGATGACCTCCAAGGTCCCTTCCAACTTTATTATTATTATTATTATTGTTGTTGTTATTACTATTATTATTATTATTATTATTATTATTATTATTATTACTACAGCCTCAACTTAAAACCACTGGAAAACTAGCTTCAATTTTTTTCAACTCAAATTATTTTCTTCCATTGATTTTCCAAGGGGCTCAGCAATGTAACATAAGCAAGGAGAAAGGAAAAAAATCAAAACAAAATAAAAAATCATTCTCAAATAAAAGCAACTGAATTTTTGCTTAGCAATGCCAAATCTTACAGCACTTTCTTGAGTAAAGCCCCTACCATATAAAAAATCCTCAGGGCTTAGCTTGATTTTTTTTTAGAAAAAAATCAAAACAATATAAAAAATTGGCAGCCAGGAGTATTAGAGGCTCGTTTAGCAGAAGGATCAAATGGAGTGGCAACATGCTATATGAGCTCAGGGGTTAAAAATGCAATTTTCCACCTGGGTGCACCTGGCTTTTCAACGTAAGATGCTGACCACACCTGCAGAGATCCTTGGATGACCTGCTTCCTACGTTTGCTACGTAACCATTGCAAACCTGGAAAGAGCATTATTACCAACTCCTTTCATGTTTCAAAGATTTGTTCAAGAATACGTAACTGCTCAAGTAATTACAATGGAACATTTAGTGGAGAGTATATAGTNATAGTATAAGGGAATTATATAAGATAATAAGTATTGGGCATAGGGTATATCATTTATGGTACTGCATATACTGAATCTAATATTGCCAAATGCTTTGTTGAATGAAACATGAAAAAAGGCTTTGGGAGGGAAAAACAACAAAAAACAAAAAAAGTCAATTAAGCTTTTCTGACTAAAAAGTTCTTTCCAGGGAAAAATATTTTAATTTGCTCATTTTTTAACCCAGTCAAACACAAATCTACATATTGTATAACTGAAAAATGACTGTTAATGCTTTTGCTTTGGTCTGTAACTGCTGGAGATTTTTTTCTTTTTAAGAACTCACAGGAGAATTCAGCATTTTCCATTTAGGGAGTTCCACCGTATCCCAAGTGAAATCAAAACAAGTGCCTGGGATGGCAAAATTAGGCAGCCACTAGCCTTGTAACAAATCACGTATAACAGCAGCCCCCAATGTTTTGGGCACCAGGGGCCGGTTCTGTGGAGGGCAGTTTTCCACGGGCCGGGGGAGTGTGGTATTGCATGCTGCCTGGATCCCGCACCTGCAGGGATGGGGCATCACTTGCTTGTGTGGCCCGGTTCCTGGCAGGCTGCTGACTGGTGCTGGTCTATGGCCTGGGAGTTGGGAACCCCTGACATATAATAGCCAACCTGAAATGATCCAGACTATGACTGGTAAATACCATACATACAATAATATGGTTCTATGGCATTTAACTTTTCAGATTTTTCCCTCAAAAATGCATATAAATGGTTGAAACATGATTTACTTAAGGCAGAATTACATTTTGGTTAAAGACTACCTACGGTACTTGTGTAAGCTTACTGAGATAAGAGTTCTACAAATTATTTACTTTAGCATAAGCATTATGCAATAACATTTTTTAGACACTCTAATGTAATTATCTCCCTCAATATGATGTTCTAAAATATATAGGAAAACATTTTCAACCACATTTGAAAGGCAACAGATCGGGGAAGATAAACTGGAAAGTCAAAACTTTAACCGAAAAGAAATTGAACAATTTGAGAACCCATGACCACATGTACCCTGATAGAGCAGTGACAGGATTATTCTGTTGGGCTGGATGATAACAATAAAGAAGTGAGATATTTTCAATTTAATCCTCTTTCAATTGAGGGCACTAACAGAGACTGCAGTGTCCTCTGCAAAGAACACTTATTAGAAAGATAATTCCCTTCACAAGAAAGATGGATTCATCTACAAGGACTCACGCTTCTCTGAAGAACTGGAAGAATTTCCACAAAATTACTAATAGACCTAAAATATCCAAATCTTAACAGGCCACTGATAACTGTCTTCTTTCTAGGGATGTTCCTTGAGCATGAGGTAGTTGACTGAATTAAGTTTATTGAATTATTTTCAGAATCCATTTCAGCCAGTATTTAGAACTATTTATGATTTTCAAGAAACCTTGGTTGATTTATATGATGAGGTCTTCTATATGTTTTTAAAATAAACTACAGGGTTGTTTTTTTAAAAAAACAGTAGTTTTAATTTCTATTGTCTAGAAGTACATAGTATATTGAGTTTACTATGGCTGCATTCACTCATATATCGGAGTTATTTAAATTTTAACTTAACCAGGAACTAATAGGCTGATATAAAACCTTTATTCTGCAAGTTCTTCCAGACAACAGAAGAAAATTCACCAGTGTTTGGTTTTATATAGGGTCCCTAAATGTTTGAACTAGTGGACCAATATTAAGATTTTGGAGGATATCATGAGCATTTCCCCAAAATATCAATTTATCAGAAAAAAATAGTTGATCCTTCTTATCCTTTCTCAGGCAGCTCCCTTATCACAACTTGCTTTTATCCTCCTCCAAGCTCTTCTGGGCACACTTTCAATAAGAACTATCGGCTTCAGTCTATTTTTTATTTTTATTTTTGAAAACCGCTTAGGCATATATGCAGTTTGGAAACATGATTGGAAATAAAAATGTAAAGATGCACCTCATGTTAAGGTTAATTCCCAGTGACTGCATGGAGACATCAATATTGTATTGTTGGCAGAAATACCTCAATGGTTTGTTACCTGACTTCTGAGATTTTTTAAATCTAGCATTTTAATCTCGAATTTAATGCTGGAATTCCCTGTTATTGTCCCATCCTAGAACTAACTAACCTTGCCTAGTTTCCTTTACCTCAGAAAAGGTAAGGCAGGTATTTTCACCTGCTGACACTTTCTTGAGAATAAAGACTGCATTTGAAACTGATTTCCATTTGTGGCATGGGAGCTTCCTGTTTGTTTTATTCTAAAGACATCAGATGGGGCATGATACTTGATGGATGCCAAGTATCAATGGCACTCCAGGATTTGTGGACATGTTGCTGCTCTCCCAAGAAGCTGGGATCATAACCCAGAGTTGGCGACTTACTATTGTGCAAGCGAATCTTATATTTGGAAAGCCACAAAGATGACCTTAGGCTTGGTATACAGAGACAGTTACAAAACTCAACAAAAGGAGAAAGCATTAGAAAGAAACTCAAACTAACTGCCTTCCATTCCCTAGGGTTTGATACAGGGAGGGAAGGAAAATCAGACAGACTTTTAAGATTCTGTTATCATATAGATCAGCGGTTCTCAACCTATGGGTCGCGACCCCATTTGGGGTCGATCGACCATTTCACGGGGGTCACCAAGCAAGGCTGTCTGCCATTTTTTCCCCTTTTCCGGCAGGTGCCTTACCTCCCTTGGGCTGGGCCAGCTGGTGGTCAGCCTGCTCCGTCTCTGCCGCTTACCAGCTACGCCTCGGCCGGCGCAGGGGGCGGAACCACGCATGCGCGGCGCTCCCGGGCAGGGAAAGTCCTCGACTTACGACCGGTTGGGTAGTCCTCGACTTACGACCGGTTTAGTCCTCGACTTACGACCGGTTGGGGGTCGCGGCATTAAAAAGCTTGAGAACCACTGATATAGATCAATAAAGACAACTTCCAATCATTCTTGAGCAGCCTGTTTTCTGTCTTGGCATACCTCAAAGAGATGATAGTATATCAAGAGCTTTTAAAGTACCCTACATATCTAGCGAACTAAGGCTGAGAAAGGAAACTTGTCCACTGTGCTAGAGTGCTTATGCATAAAGTGCTTTATGCAATTATATCTCAAATGCATGTAATAAGTACCTTAATAATAGCTCACCTTTCTAACACTCCCACATATAATTAAGAGGAAAGCACAGCAGAATGTTTCGCAACTAAGGCAAACATTGATTACACTGTAGTGATACCAAGGACAAGAAAAGCAGTAGTTAAGCCTCGTCATACTCCTGCTTCTTCATCAATAAGGATGTTAAGTATGACAAACATGTTGATAGAAATTAGACTGGATTCTTGGAAGGGTAGAAGATGTAGAATTTGTGCCTAAAATTTAAACTCCACAAGAAAAGAGTTTGTAATTTTTTTTTAATGAGTATCTCTCAAAGTCTGTCATTTATTTTCCCTCGGTGTACTGAGGCTCAGTAGCTTCATGACAGCATAACTTTATTTGCATAGGCAGTCCATTGGTACTCAATTATTTAACAAACCAATACAATTTTAAATACAGGACTTTATCTATTGAATAACTAAAATTTAAATCATCTTTCTAATTTACACATTGTAATGAGCCACAAATCTACTAAACAGAAAAATTCGGGGGGGGGGGTGTTTAATGATATTTTTAATCCCATCTTTATTATTTTTATAAATAACTGAAGGCAGTAAACATATCTAATACTCTTTCATGCTCCTATTTTCCCCACAACAACCATGTGAGATGAATTGGGCTGAGACAGAGTGACTCGGCCAAGACCACCTAGCCAGCTTTTATGCTTAAGGCAGGACGAGAACTCATGGTCTCTTGGTTTCTAGCCTGGAGCCTTAATATCTCGGCCAAACAGGTTCTTCTTCTGTAAACAGGAAAAGGATGACACTGTTATATTCTAGTATAGCAGATTATCTGGCTACCTTGCTATTAATCCATATAATTTTCTACCATAGGTGAGCCAATGTATGAACATGGGGATATTACCTTCAATTTCTTGAATCATCTACAAGAGAGCCCTATCATTTATATATAGGGTTATCATTTATGTATAGGGTTTCCTGCCTGAGCAGGGGGTTGGACTAGAAGACCTTCAAGGTCCTTTCCAAATCTATTATTATTATTATTATTATTATTATTATTATTATTATTATTATTAATTATTATTAATTATTATTATTATTATTATTATTATTATTATTATTATTATTATTATTATTATTATTATTATTATATAATATTTATGTTTGCCTTCTAGAAATATCAGGACCTGAGAGGCATTGAAAGAAGAAATGTATAGAATTACATTGTATTAGGAATGTTTGTCCCCTTGAATTATGTATAAAAAGGTAGAATAAAAGCCAAGAATGGCTAATGAACTTGCAGCTGTGATTTCACATTTTTGTGTATATAATAATTTATATTTCACACTTAACCACCCATCTCCCTCAGAGTGATGGACAACTTAAATAATGAATACAAACAACAGTATGACAAAGTAGCAACCATGGTGTATTGGAAAATCTGTAAGAAATACCATTTGCCTGCAAGCAAAAACTAGTAGGAACACAAAACAGACTAACAGAAATTGAAGAAGCTAAAGTGCTCATAGAATTCAAACAGACAAGCATCTGAAACACAACACTTAACAATTGTTGATAAGGAAGAAAAAATTCTGGATAGTGGATATTGCAGTACTTGGGTAAAGCACAACAGAAGTAAAAACTGGAAAAAAATAAAAACATACATAGATCTGCAAAAAGAAATAGAACGACTGGCAAACAATAGCAAAGTAAAATAGTGATAGGCATCTTGGTGCAATCCCAAACCAACTGGAGCACCACCTTGAACACATCAGCATTGACAAAATCACCAAAATCAGTCAACTGCAAAAGGAAACTTTACTTGGAATCATGCCCTGTGACAATATCTTTAACACTATCATCAACAACATCTGCCTACCCCAGATCCTTGGGAAGAAGCCAGTAAGTAGATAAAAATGCTAACTCTAGTCTAAACAACTGGTTGTCTTTGTGACCAACTATAATAACCTGTCAATTACAAAAAGCCGCATTACTTGGATGTGCCCATATTCTACGGCAATATATTATGACATTCCAAGTTCTTGGGAAGAACTTAATGTGTATGAACGCTAACTCCAGTTGAAGGATTAGCAAGTGCAATTTCACACTGTTGTATATATAACAAGTATACTTTCAACAGATCTTTTTACTACTTTTCTACAAAATAAAACACAATCATAAAAAAGAACTACAGATTTACAACTCACTTAGCTTTTTGAATCCAAATGCAGTAATCTGTGATGTAAAGGTCATTGAGAATATATGCAGGATCATTCTCCCGAAAAATCTTGTGAATGTCTAGCAGACACTTCAAAATGGCACTTTTACCTAAAAAGAAAAGATAATCACAGCTAAGATTTTTGGGGCAGTGAACAATCATAAGCTTCATGACCAATTGTAGGCACAACGTAATTCTCTCTCTCAACCTGACAGTATCTCTGTCTGATATGACAGTATGACCCAAGCTTTTTTAAAGCTTTCAACTATTAAAGTTTCATGCAAAATCACTTCTCATTTCTTAAAATTGAATTATGTTATATTATGATTTGTCACACAGTCAGCCAGATGTTCAGACTGGATTTAATTTGAAATTGATATAAATCTATATAAATTACTGCATAACTTGGGAAAGTTTAGGTCAAGTCAAAATTCTCACCTTTTATTTTTATATAGAAAGCCCATTATCCATTATTCTCTAGCATTGTGTTTAAGACAAAAATAATGTATACTTATATACATTAAAAATAATAAAATGTTCTTTAAAAAAGTCTTGCTGAGAAAGGGAAAAACAAGTTTCAAATCTCCCAATTTTCTTTAAAAATCTGTGCTGCCTTTGTTGTTAATTTGTTTTGTTCTTCTTCTATGTCAGGAGCCTGGCAAATAAAGGCGGGCAGGTTTATATTGGCAAAACAGTACCAAATAATGATATACCAAGTGACTTATTTTTATTTTAAATATTTGATAGCCCCTATTACTAGAATAATTCATATTCACTCATATTGTCAAATAATGTTTCATTATTTGCCTCAACTCTTCTGAAATCCATAACATAATNATAATCATGTACCAAGTGTAAAAGCTGAACATTCACTCCCGTTAACTATTTGCTTAAGAACAGCCTAAGTTATTTCAATTCCATTCATAACACGAACAATGATCCAACTGAGCCAATCACATTTCATCTTAACAATGGTTTCCTAGGCAACCTGAGACATCCAAATGAAAGCATCTGGCAATGTGGAAAGAAATTAAACAAGTTTCATGTTGACTTTAAAACTGCTAAACATTTTTAATGAGTAGAGAGACGAGGCAACTCCAGGGGATACAGGCATGTTTGGCTTTATACCTAATCTATCCAACAAAAAGTTTTGTTCCTTGGATGGTTATTACAGGTATTTTAAAAAGGCTTTCAGTGGCACATTTTGAGAATTTGATCATAAAAATGGTACATTATCCTTTAATATACATTTATGCAGCCTTCTATACAAATGATAATTTCACTTATCTGAAAATCTTTTATTTCTTGTCTGGCCTATCAAAAGGACATTTTACTGCTGGGAAAAAAACCACTTTTGATAAGTGGTCCAGCAGAGGGAAGGATATATACCTCTATTCCTCTTTGCAGGTTCACATGCTAGCTGTGAAGGGAAGGACAACTTTTGCTCTGCAATCAGTGCTGAATGACAACCAGCTAGAATCTTCACTGTCTTATATGAAATTCTCTGTCGACCCAGATAATTAGATGAACAGTTAAATATATGGGTCACCTGCAGACGAAGTAATTAATATAAATATTTGAACCCTCTTCTATACTATAGGCAATAATTGTTTCTCTTTGCTTAAAACATCCCAACTAGCATGTGTTACGTTTTGTGAAACTACTATACCAGGGGTGTCAAACTTGGAACGTCACGTGATGTGTCGCGACGTATCGTGACGTTTTTGCCATTGCCAGCAATGGGCCGGGTGCAGTTTTGCTATGATGCATCCGGCCCGTGGGCCGGCAGTTTGACACCCCTGTACTATACCTACTATATCTAGATCTACTCTTATCCGGCCCACATTTAATTCTAGAGAATTTGTCAAATAAACAGGGAATTGCAACTGGTTTCATATCTCAACCTGTATTATATACACAGACACATTTGACAGATGTCTACACTTCACAAAATTCTAAGTGTTGGATAAACTTGATAGAAATAGTTTCTCCTGCTACCCTTGTGGTCCACTTATTTATCAATATAATTTCATTTCCCCAAGGCCAATCTGTTTCACTAATGTGAATACAAATATCGTCCAAAAATATTCTTTCAATCAAATGCCCTATCTCTGAAGTATCTAAAATATGGAGGTAATTTTCAAGTCAAACCATTTAATAAAAATGTATTATCTTACCTAATTTCAGTATCATTATAGTATCATTCAAGGCTCGTATCACTAAACTGAAGTGTCTGTAAAGTGGGTAGCACAGAACTCTTCTTCCAAAGGATATAAGGACTTCGGAAATGCTAGTAAAACTCTGCATTTAAAAAAAGGGGTTATAAGAGATTTTTTTTTAAATGTTTATTTCAGTATTGGTTAAGATTAAAGTTAAAAAAATGACCTGTAAAATTTTAGAATATAGCAACATGCTTTTTAAGAAATTTCTACATTTCTACACATATATCTAAAGTGTATTTTCTTTAGAAACTTTATATAATTATCGTACCTCCAACCAGCATAAAGTTGAGCTCAATTTTCGTATGTTCCATGGTGATTCAACCTTAAAGTGAAGGATATAGAAAAGTCAGTTATAACATAATTCTATAAACAGGGCTTAAGAAAATATAACATGTTGATTTATGTCAATCCTGAGAATATGGCTATTGCTAAACTAAAGTGGAGTTATAATGAACATAATTTTGAATCATTTCCTACATTCTTTGAGCTTTTTAGTTTTCTGCTAACCAAACAAAATTGGCTAAGGACCAAATGTTTGAAGAGGACTTTACAGGACAAGTTTTTTTAAATAAATAATTAGAAAATAGAGGAATGTCAGACATTCCTAAATTATTTTAGCAATGTGATTGCATATCCTTTCAGAAGAATTTTTAAAAATGTTAAAAGTTCAACACCAATCCTTTTCTTATCTTCCATATTTATCCTAAATATTTCTTTTTATTTAATTATTGAATAAAATGTCATAGAATTAAAGATGTTTTTAGCATTACTAAAAAATGTAGAGTACATAGTAGAAGCTATGGAAACCACCACGTACAATAAGGAGTTGGAGTAAGCATTTATATCTCTATGGTAGAAAAGTGGATACTCTTAACTCTGGGGTAAAGAAATTTTGGAAGCCCATGATTACATTTTATTTTTTGTATCTGGGGACTGCAAAGTTGGTAGGGTTGAACATTTGGTAGAGGTGATCAAAGGTAAAAGTGAGTACTCTAAACTATTTTTCTTCAAATAGAGGGGAAAAATCAACCTGATGGGGAAGGAATAGACCCTTCCTTAAGGATCTATTCCTTTAATAGATATTATGGGAAATCTTGAGCCCCTTACCTTACAAGTTGAAAATCTACTCCACACATAGGGAGAACGAGTTTGTAGGGGTTGGAAATGGGATATCAGGCTTATATGCTCCGTGTCTACCCTTGTATTATGTGAACAACATAAAATGGAATACAATTATGCTTTGTGGGTGGGGGAGAGGGGCGCTGAGGTAAGTTTTTAATCTCCTGGCATCTGCCTGGATAAGTTCCTGTAGTTTACTTGGCAAGGTGTTTTGGAAGTTTGCCATTGCTTGTTTCCTACATCAGAGACAGGGTGCCCAGCCCAAGGTTACCATCTCGCTTTGTGTCCAAGAGGGACTACAACTCAGTCTCCTGGCTTCCAACCTGTGCCTTAACACCAGGTTAGACCAAACTGGTTCTCTTATGCTTTGTTCTGCTTATTGAACTAAAGGTTGGGAGGAAAATATCCTTATACGACTAAAGCTGCAACACATTTATGGTATCATTCCCTTGAGGCAATGTTGCTATACATTCCTAATTCTCATTTCTAATCTTTCATTTTTATTCATCTTCTGAACTTGGAACTCCATACTGAATGCAGCTAGTCCTCAACTTACAACTGTTCTTTTAGTGACTGTTTGAAGTTACAACGGCACTGAAAAAAGTGAATTATGACTGTTTTTCACACTTATTGCAGCATCCCCATGGTCACATGATCAAAATTTGGGCATTGGCAACTGGCATGTATTTGTGACAGCTGCACTGTCCCAGAGTCGTGTGACCACCATTTGTAACCTTCCCGGCCTGCTTCCAACAAGCAAAGTAAAGCAAAGCAACAAAGATGATTAGGGGACTGGAGGCTAAAACATATAAGGAACGGTTACTGGAATTGGGTATGTCTAGTTTAACGAAGAGAAGGACGAGGGGGGACATGATAGCAGTGTTCCAATATCTCAGGGGCTGCCACAAAGAAGAGGGAGTCAAGCTATTCTCCAAGGCGCCTGAAGGCAGGACAAGAAGCAACGGATGGGAACTAATCAAGGAGAGAAGCAACCTAGAACTAAGGAGAAACTTCCTGACAGTTAGAACAATTAACCAGTGGAACAACCTGCCTCCAGAAGCGGTGAATGCTCCAACACTGGAAATTTTTAAGAAGAAACTGGACAGCCATTTGTCCGAAATGGTATAGGGTTTCCTGCCTGAGCAGGGGGTTGGACTAGATGACCTCCAAGGTCCCTTCCAACTTTATCATTATTATTATTATTAAATCAACTTACTTAACAACTGTCTTGCTTAGCAATGGAAATTTTGGGCTCAATTGTGATCGTAAGTCGAGGACTACCTGTAGTATTCTTGGCCCAGCCTGCTTGTTCCATTCAAAATGAAAGTCCCAGTTTATTTACAGTATATGAATGCAATCAACTGCTGTTCCTAAAACACGTCTATGTTTTTCAAACACACATTCCAGCAGAATTTTCTCCCCACATCCCCCCTCCATTTTCTCTTCTGCTGAACTTAGTTCAGCATACCCGTCAGATCAAGATTAAATCTCCTATTCATTTCCATTACTTTGCACGGCAAGTTACCTTGTGATAATACCCTGCAGTTCTGTGCTTCAGCAAAGAACAAAGTCTAGTTTAAGAACTAAAGCCTCCCAAATTACAGAGTAGCTCTCTATAGTTTTCATGATGGAGCCACTTAACTAAAATGCCATACTGTGAAGAGAAAAAAAGACTAACTCACATTATTTTCTCCTTCAGTGGCACAGACCTCATAGCAATATGCTAAAAGTATATCAATTAAGCTCAGATAGACTTGTTGGCTGGTTCTTTTATCAAGCAGGAATGTCCTGTTAGTGAATTTTCTTAGCTGCTCTTTCTCATCTTCTGTAAAGGAAACTGAAAATAGGATTGTTACTTTAAGGCACAGTACACATAGCTACTCTAAAATATATTTATCCATACCTTCAATTGACAAAGATGGCATTGATGAACATGTTCTCTAAATTATATAACTATTCTTATCTAAAGTTCAGAATAAAATGCTTAACTTTCTCAGCAGCTGCCCAATTATTCTTTCTCATTCAGAAATAATAATTAATATTTCTCCTCCCAAAGGAACCCAAATGAGCTTTAAAAAGAGAAGGGTCTTTCATAACCATCATAAAAAACTGATTTTCTTTAAAAAAATACATTTAAAAATAAACAAAGTTCCTTAAAAAAAGAAAAATAATTCAATTTAAAAGCAGTCTAGTGTTTTTATGCCATAAATGCTTAGAATGTGGGATAGCTAAACATCCACAATAACTACCTCATACTGGCTAAGGTCATATAACACAGTAATGTTATTACAATTTATGATTTGTTTGGGCTTAGCTTGGAATGATGCCTGAAGCCTATTCTTGTAGTTGGCACATTATAGTTTATGACTTAATGTGTTGTGCAACGCTAGGCAAGTAAAATTTATTCAAACAATTGTTAAACAAATGATAACATAGCATATGTCCAGAAACTAAAAAAATTGTAATTACCCAATCTTTTTCATAGGAAACATGGTTTTCATTTAAAAGATTATTCTGGACCAAATGTAGCAATAGCATATGCAAATCCATTAGGAATCAGCCCATTTCTAATCTGCAGGTGGCTTGCAGGAACCAATCTGGGTCAGTCACTGGGACCAGTGGATTTGTATTCCGAGCTTTCGAATTCATGCTGAAGCCCATCCCCAGGAAACTTCTCTCTAGCACTTCTTCAGAGGATCCAAAAGCCAAACTGCCAACTTTGTTCAAAGCACTAAATTAGGCAGTCCAGCTATTTTAAACTTCTGAATAGGCAAATTAACATATACAATGCAATTTTATCCCTGCATGTTTTAGAAGATTTTTTAATACTAGTGATGAACGAAAATGACAATGGCTTGCTCTTAAATTATGTTCACTTGTACTTTTTAAAAGAATTCTCAATGTACGATTTCTGGCAGAATCTAAAAGGAATTCCAATTTCAACTGTTCAATTGTTTAACTATGAAACTAATTATTTTTCTGCAAAAAAACAAAAACAAAAATAAAAACAGACTTTTCAAGCAATTTGCTCAAAGTTTCTTGAGTTGTTTTACATAATTATAGAAAACAATCTTTTTTGCTTTTCCTGAAAAAATATTTATCCCATACTGTGTTTGTAAATATTATTAAATCAGAGTACCTACCTTGACAATGTTTGAAACATATGGTATTGAAAATGATATTTGTGCTTTTGTTATTCTTCCCCTTGTGATTAATAAAGTTGCATAATTTTAAAAAAACTTGTAAAAAGGTAGATTAAGTCATTCCTTAACACTGCCATTCACTACAACTAATTTTCAGCTAGTAGGCCATAAGCTAGGAGAAGAAATAGATCTGTCAAGAATTTAAACATAACAAAAAGCCCCTTGTCACAATTCTGCTCTGTAAGTGGAACATACAGCAAAAGAGAGCTTTAACTTGGAAACTTATTTTTCACTATAGGTTCATAAATATATAAAGTGATCTTTAATTCAAAGGAAATGAGTGCTCAAACTTTTTTGAAAATGTCATGAGTTGAATTTCTGAAATGGTGTATTCTCACTTTGTTAAACTCAAGCATAGATATTAAGGATGCACACTTCCATGCAACATTTCTCTTCTGGACCTTGCTGTTCCAGGAGTGGTCCATTGGTTTCCTGGATTATCAATCCTCTGAACCAGCAGTTATTTGTTCAAACACGATGTTCTGGATGAAAAAGGGCTGTTTGGGCTGAATAGGGAACTGGATCAGGGAACTGGAGGCTAAAACATATAAAGAATGATTGCTGGAATTGAGTATGTCTAGTTTAATGAAGAGAAGGACTAGGGGTGATATGATAGCACTGTTCCAATATGTCAGGGATTGCCACAAAGAAGAGGGAAAATTGTCTTATCAATCCCCCACAATTGGGCAGATCCAGCAATCATTTTTTATATGTTTTAGCCTCCAGTTCCCTGATCATCTTTTTGCTCTTTTCTGCACTCTTTCTAGAATCTCAACATCTTTTTTACATCTTGGTGACCAAAACTGGATGCAATATTCCAAGTGTGGCCATACCACATGATTAATGGTATTAACGCTTCACGTGATCTTGATTCTATCCCTTTGTTAATGCAGCCTAGCACTGTGCTGGCTTTTTTGGCAGCTGCAGCATACTGCTGGCTGTAGATCATTTTCTTAATTTTTATAGACCAAGAATGGGTGATATTTGATGTATCAGGGCCACAGCCTTGCTTCTCAACCATCTGGAGAATTCACAGAAAAAACATAGCCATAGCTTTGTTCATTAGGCTATGCTGATCCTTTAATTTTGTGCCAAAATTTACCCATTTCACTACCAAAAATCATCTGTGTGATCAAAGGATGCTTGGAATCAGAAAATATGGGGAGGAAGGAACAGAGCATGCATGCAGTCCATAGACCAGGGTGTTAAACTGGCGGCCCGCGGGCTGGCTACGTCACGTGCAGGCCACGCTCAGCCCGGCTCAGCAAAGGCAAAAAACGTCACAATACGTCATATGACACAATTGAGTTTGACACCCGTGCTATAGGCTATCCATTCATTATCGATATATAAGTATCAGAAAAGCTGAAATATTGTCAAGTAAATTTCCAGCCCTTAGAAAAAACAACAACTGAGTTGTAGAGAGAGTTCCTTTTACAACAGTGGGAGACCTATTCTGTCAAGTAGCACAGACAAGAGGGATTTATATAAGCTGTAGAAGTACAATCCTAGCAACTGAGGATTGATTGCACTTACTCCATGAAGTGCTTTCTTGAGCATTCATCATCAACTCGTAGGCGTTAACCCACCAGGGCTTATAGTTCAACAGATGGTGAATAGCTTCATCTTCAAAAAAATCAGCTCTGGAAAGATAGAAAAGCTTATGAATTATACAATATATGAATTTGATATTAGGAATGTACATATGTAGTCACAATAATCCTATTTTATAGGCATCTCAGTCACCTACATCAGCTTTAAACTCTTAAAGAATACAACTTCAATACAAGCGGAGATTTCAGGATATCAACCTAACTATGAGAGAGATTAATAACTGTTTAAAATAGTCATCATTTTGGTACACTTAATAGCATAGCTGAATTGGTATACTTTAATATATGCATATTAGTCTTCCAATATTCGTTCATGATCTATAAAAATTAGAATTAGTTTTATTCTGAACAATCCATTTTGAGAAAGCAGCCACTGAAGATTAAATTAAATTAAATTTACTGGGGGAAATGTTTTTTTTTTCATTTTTTCCTCAGTAATTCTTAAAATGGATTATATCTGTCTTCAAAGTTGCAAATGAGAACT
This sequence comes from Protobothrops mucrosquamatus, assembly GCF_001527695.2. Classification (NCBI taxonomy): domain Eukaryota; kingdom Metazoa; phylum Chordata; class Lepidosauria; order Squamata; family Viperidae; genus Protobothrops; species Protobothrops mucrosquamatus. Next base: position 112,902 of record NW_015388376.1, read on the forward strand.
AGTGGGATTTTGTTTAACACCTTTTTTATTGGACCAAGGTTGGGCCTCCCCCCCCACAGCCATTTAATTTGGAACTTCAAGATACAGACATGGCCAAAAGACTGATACCCCTCTACTTTCTCCCAAAGAATCCCAATTTTTTTTTATTTATTTTTCACAATTTTGAACCCCTATCTTCCTCAAAGAGGGACTCTGGGTGGTATACAATAAAATGTTAAAAATATAATACAGTATATTTTTATCCCAGATTGGATCCTGCAACATTATCCTGGGACACATATGTTTGCCTTCATTCATAAAAAGTATATATAAAAGTTAAAAAATTAGAAAGGGGAAAGAGTGATTAAGCACTATGAAAATTAGTTAAAAGGTAAAGGGAGGGTTTGCAGGGGACTATCCAGCCCCATGGCTATGTGGTCCTCTGGATTCCACATGCAAGGCAGCACAGCCATGCTTTAACTCCTTTTGGCAGAAAAAGGGGGGGCTGTCTCACCTCTGGGGGAAGACTTTTCCACAGACTGGGGGCAATGGCAAAGAAGCTCTCTTCCTAGATATTGAATTTTGCAGAAATAGGTTGAAATGGATACAAATAAATGATATTCACCACTCTTTATTCCATAGAGCAGGCACTTTGCTTTTGATATATTTACATACTCATGTAAATAATAAAACAAGTGAAAATAGCATGGACATGATTATTGGTACACCTTGGAAGTTAAAAAACACAACTGGATTTTAGTGAGCTCTCAAGCTGGATCTTTAATTAGCATCACATAATCAGTCAGCATATTTGAATGAAGAAAAATGAATCTGCTATTGTCTGTGGCATAGTGAATGTGGAGAAGAGAAAGAAAAGCAGAGAGTTGTCTGAGGAGGAAAGGAAGAAAGTAGTAGCCAAGCAAGGTAAAGGCAAAGGGTACAAAACCAATGTAGAATGCACAGGAAATGGCCTTAAGAAACAGGAGGAAGAGTTTCTACCAAAAGACTAGTCAGATGAAAGAGAACTAAGCCCAGGGCAGGAATATAAATTGAATAAATGCCTTGGACAAGACCTTCCTTAGTTCTACTGAAGATAAAGGGATGGAAGGGGAAAGTACATTTAGACTAGGAAGATTCTTTTACAGTATTATATCTTTCCAATAAAAATAGTATTGACCTCTATGACACTGGATACCTACTTTGGTCTATCTTGAAGATAACTATTTCCAAAAAGTGACCATGTTTGCTAATATTACCAAGAAATTTAAGGTCCATGGGACTGTAGCCAACTTCCTTGAATAAGGCCGTAAGAAGAAAACTGATTCCAGACTGAGGAGAAGGATAGTTCGAATAGTGGAGAAAGAATTAACTGAAAACTTCAGAACAGATTCTGGCTGACCTCTATGATCAAGTTACAACAAATATCAAGTTACACAATCTGTCACAGTTTACTGAAAGTAGCCTCCATGGTGAAAAACCCTCTTTTGAAAGACAGACACACAAAAATGATGTTCTTAAAGAAAAAAATGCCATCCCTACTGTCAAACATGGAGCAAGCTTCATAATGTCACATAATACTTTTATGCCTCTGGCACTTCAATCTATGGCGGGTAGAATGAAATCAGAAGATTCTTCAAGGTGTTCTAGAGTGAAACATAATCCCCACTGTTAGAAAGCTCTGACTTAGTAGCAAGTCATAGGTCTCCCAGAAGGATAGTGACCTGAAACTTTATCTAAGAAAACCCAAGAATCACTGAAAAGCAAACATTTTGAAGTGGCTTGCTATGTATGAATCCTGATTTAAATCCAATAGAACACCTATGAAAAGAGCTGAGTGTCACAGCTCGGAGAAAGAAACAACTGGAGCAGTTTGCTCAAGAAGAGTGGTATAGGTAGAAGTATAGGTATCTTATCCAGAGTATAGAAAACATTTGATTGTCATTAATTTTCGGAAAAGATGCACTACAGAATATTAGGTTAGGAATACAGGTAATCCTTGACTTACGCCCACAAATTTCTGTTGCCCCGTTTCACAGCCTTTCTTGCCACAGTTGTTAAGGCAGGGGTTCCCAACCGGGGGTGCGAGACAATATTTCAGGGAGTACGAAAACTTGGGTTTAGAAGTTTCAAAATTATAGTGTATACGCATAATTCATTTTGAACTTTTATAAGGGGTGCGAGAATATATCAGAAGCGTTCTAGGGGTACGGGGTATAGAAAAGGTTGGGAACCGCTGTGTTAAGGGAATCACTGCAGTTGTTAAGTTAGTAACACAGTTGTTAAGTGAATCTTGCTTCCCCATTGACTTTGCTAGTCAGAAGGTCACAAAAACTGATCACATAACCACCACCACCTGGACACTGTAACCATCATAAATATAAGTCAATTGCCAAGCATCTGAATTTTGATTACGTGACCATGGGGATGTTGCCCATGGTTGTAAGTCAGTGTTTCTCAACTTTGACAATTTTAAGGCATGTGGACTTCAACTCCCAGAATTCCACAGCCAGCAATGCTGGCTGTGGAATTCTGGGAGTTGAAGTCCACATGCCTTAAAATTGTCAAAGTTGAGAAACACTGTTGTAAGTATAAAAAAGTCACTTTTTTCAGTGCTGTTGTAACTTTAAATGGTCACTAAACAAACTGTTGTATGTTGAGGGCTACCTGTACTGATTAATTATGTCCATGTCATTTACATTTGTTTTATTATTTACAAAAATATGTAAATTGCCTGCTCTGTGGATTATAGAATAAAGAATAGTAGATACTATTTACTTGTATTAATTTTAATTTATTTCATGGATAGGGAGGATTTAAATCCAATCGCATAGTACAATGATCCTAAACTATTTATTACCAGAACACATAAGCAGGGATAAACGTACAGGTAATGATCAGGATCAAATTTAGCAGCTTCTGCTGCAAGTCGTTTTTCTCTGCGTTCAGATGGAGGTGTTATGTCTGGATCTTTAACATCCACAACTTCATTAAGTTCATCCTGTAAGGAAAAGAACAAATCAATTAACAATCACTGACTTAAAAAGAAAAGCAAAAAATACATTGTATAGAGCAGGGGTCGGCAACCTTGGCTCTTTTATGACTCGTGGACTTCAACTCCCAGAATTCCTGAGCCAGCTATGCTGGCTCAGGAATTCTGGGAGTTGAAGTCCACGAGTCATAAAAGAGCCAAGGTTGCCTACCCCTGGTATAGAGTTTAGAAAGTTGTACATCAAGATAATAAAGATACTTTGGAGGAATCATTATGAGCTGCGGTGGCGCAGTGGTTAGAATGCAGTACTGTGGGCTACTTCTGCTGACTGTCAGCTGCCTGCAGTTTGGCAGTTTAATTCTTATTGGCTCAAGGTTGACTCAGCCTTCCATCCTTCTGAGGTCAGTAAAATGAGGACCCAGATTGTTGGGGGCAATATGCTGACTCTGTAAACTGCTTAAAGAGGGCTGTAAAGCACTGTGAAGCAATATACAGTATAACTCTAAGGGCTATTGCTATACATTCTAAAGAATTCTTCATGGAAAGCAGTCAAATATTCTAAAACACAAAGAGCTGAATGATAGCAAGAATACACATCTATCAATCACCTGTACTCTTCTGTGCAACAAGAAACTTCAGACTAGTCCTAGGACATCTCACTTAATCACTGTGTGATCAATAAATTAGCCTCCTATTGCAAATGAATACATTACTTTCCATGCCTCACTAACCATGGATTAGGTTATCTTATTTTCTTTTAGTGTATGTATATACATACAACTATTATTTGAGTTTAGATCATAAACAGGGCATTCCTCTCTCATGTGATTGATAAAAGAGAATAAACCAGACTATTATGTTTAGTTTAAAGCTTAAATGCTTAATTGTGAATAGACCCATACTTTACTAAACAAGGATTAAATAAGCCACAATTGCAAATGCTAAGCTGTAAATAGATAGGTCTTGGGACCTGCTAAAACTTCCTTTGTTACTTGATTTTAACATTTGAATATTTTGAATCACAAAAAGGAGAAGTGAGCACACTGATACAAAAAAAGCAGAAATCTCTAATATCATCTTTAATTCAAATGATTCTAGATCTCAGATGGCCATAGGCATTTTTAGAAAATAACAATGACAGATGGCTGTCATCTAATGCTTTGCTTGGAATTGTTCTAATCTGCCTAGGAAAAAAGGGAGGGACAGAGAGAATCAGTGCTAGTAAGAAACACTCTAGAAAGCTATAGAGCCGCAGGGAGAGAAATCTTATCATTTTCTCTTATGATTGGCCTACAAGGATTATCTTTGCTGGAAAAGGGCAAGGCCATACCAAGGTGGCCATTTGGTGACAGTCCATTTAAAATTCCAAATGGGCCAAGTGAATCTTGGCTGTGAATCTCTGGGCCGGTTATTCTCAGATTATCATCCTTAGAGGGGCCATTAGTTTGCTTGTTGGTTGGTCTTGCTGCTTCTCCCTGCTCCAGATTTCATCCCTCCTCCTGATTTTATCTCCAATTTTATTTTTTATTTTTTTAAAATTAAATTTATATATCACCCACATGATTCTTCATGATTCTGGGTGGTTCCCCCCCTTTCAATTAGGAGAAACAGAACATCAACAAATACCAACAGACACACAAAAGCCACTGAAATAGATACAATTTGAGAACATATGTGAATATATTGATAATCTTGATCAATACAAATATTTTAAAGATATATTGTTTCTATTTTAGCACAAAAGAAATTTGTGCAGATGAAAGGAATTTTTTAGAAACTGTTAACATGGTTAAAAGGAGAACAATGAAAAAAAGCTTTATTTAACAGATTCTTCAGGATATTTTGCTACTGTGCTGATTTTTTAAAGCAGTTTCCCACATTTTAAAATCAGTGAACCAAACCACCCTTGCAAAACGTTAAGTTGGCTCCCCAGAAGATGGCATCCTTCTGCCAGGCTAAGTAATGGCAACCATATACTTCCACACTGTTAACAATACAACTGTATAGCCACAGTTGTGTAGTTATCTGCCATCTGACAGTTAAAAAAAAAAAATCTTGTATCACAGTTTATAGGAAATAAACCTACATTAACTGCAAGAGACTACCCATTATTTTTGTTTACAATTTCCTCAAAAAACTTTGACCCTAGTAAGTGTCTAAAATTAGCATTGCTAATTGATGGCAATACATACAAATCTGATTATAATCCTTCCAGCACAATCTAAAAAGTCTGTAATTAATATAATGTAATTCTAAAGGCACATAGTATCATCTATGAATCATAGTCAATTCTTAATGGCATGCTAAATGGATTTAAAAGGATCGTTATGCCATAAAAGCTGACTCATCAGGTTCAGATTTCAAGTCTCTTTCTCTATTTATTAAATAGCCTATTGCGTTTATTATAGAAGCTTGGTATAATACTGAAAAGATTTTGGTTTAAAATGATGTGGCCATACACCATTATCCAATGCTGTTAACTCTCCCCTTGTCTAGAGTTCTTTACATATTTATAAAAACAATAGTCATGATAAAAAATAAAATATAATCTAAAAAATAAATTGTTACAATTATTGCTGCAATTTTGCAGCACAATAAACTCTTTTAGACTGACAGGTAGAGTAGAGTAGAGCTGGAAGGAACTTTGGAGGTCTTCTAGTCCAACCTCCTGCTCAAGCAGGAGAACCTATACCAGTGATGGCGAACCTTTTAGAGACTAAGTGCCCAAAAACCGCCCCCGCCTGGCCGCAGCGCCACCCACTGCCTCCACGGCCCACCAAAGCAGATTGCCATGGCAGCCCAGCAGCACCATGGTGGCCACACCCTCTGCCCGTGCCCCGCATCATCTGCATATGATGGGGCACGAGGACGGAGTCTTGTTAAAGTCTGCTATGTCCTTGGCTATGCTGCTCCACGCGGGCTGTGCCCGGGGGCAACTCTTCTTCAGGGGGCTGCTGGTGAGGAGGGAGCCGTGGGGAGAGGCGAGGCTGGGGCGACGCCACCCGTGCCCACAGAGAGGGCTCTGAGTGCCAGAGGTTCGCCACCACTGACCTATACCATCTCAGACAAGTGACTGCCTAGTCTCTTCTTAAAAATCTCCCGTGATGGAGTGCCCATGATTTCTGGAGGCAAGCTGTTCCACTGGTTAATTGTCTTCACTGTCAGGAAGTTTCTCCTTAATTCCAGGTTGCTTCTCTCCCTGATCAGTTTCCAACCATTGTTTCTCATCCTTCCCTCTGGTGCTTTGGTGAATAACGTGACCCCCTCTTCTTTGTAGCAGCCTCTCAAATACCGGAATACTATCATATCTCCCCTATTTCTTCTTTTCTTTAGACTAGCCAAACCCAAGTCCCACAGCCGTTCTTCGTATGTTTTAGTCTCCAGGCCTTTGCTCTTCTCTGAATTTTTTCCAAACTCTCAACATCTTTTTTGTGGTATGGTGACCAAAATTGGCTGCAGTATTCCAGGTGTGGTCTTACTATGGTTTTACAAAGCGGTACTAATACTTCACGTGATCTTGATTCTATGCCTTTCTTTATACAACCCAGGATTGCATTAGCTTTTTTGGTTGCTGCTGCACACTGCTGGCTCATAGTCAAGTAATCGTCCACTAGGACTCCAAGGTCTCTCTCACAATTGCTGTTTTTGAGCCAGGTCTTGCCCCTAATAGAACTAAGCTTATATAGCTGCATGCTTATAGCTAAGATCTATTAACAACCTAATGGAATTTCAGATCAAAGTGACACAAAGAAATCAGAATAATCCCAAGACTAAAATGCAAAGCCCAACATGGATCGATTTCAGTGCAGTACCAACTCACAAAAGTAAAGCTGAGAATTTTGTAAAATTCAGCTAGGTACTCATATAGTACAATACTTAAAATAAATATTGCAAAGGACCACCAAATACTTCAGAGTGTAAGAACTGACAAACTTCATAAAATATTGCAGGGCCATTTCCAAATGTAGACAAAAAGACATAACAAACATAACAATTAACACGGCATCTGACTAGCTAGTCCAGATAGATTAATGGTCGACTAATACTGGGTATGAAGCTATATATTTGTAGTCTAAAAACACAGCTTACTATGTATATGTAATTATACGTATATAATTATATGCATATGTAATTATAAACAAAGTGAATACTCCATAAGCCACAATTATTTACTACAGCGGAAATGATTTTGTTACAGTTCTATAGTACAAAAGGAGAAATTCCTAAAGAGAAGATGAAATCAGTGAATTGATTAGTTATATTTTAACAGTTAATAATTTTCTTCAACTCTAGTGACTGTTCAGTCCTCAGCGTGCTGATATTTCGCTAATATCAATGCATGACTAACTGCAAAGGAGGCAACATTGTCCCTCAGAAGCTATAATGCTTTACTATAAGGATTCATATCACACAACCATATGACATTTGCTTTTTGATAAAAAAAATAATTAATTTCTTCTCCTAAGCCTGTGTTTTCTTGTTCATGTGCTACTTGTATCATTTTGTCTGGGACTCATTCTTTGTCATTTCCTTTTTCAGCTGTGTTGAAAAAAGGCCTTCTCAAGGCTTTGAAGAACACATCTGTGGCCTCTTTAAATTTACCCTTATCTTCACATTATTTAAGAGGAATGTATTAAAGCACATGTCTAAACATAGAGATGTATGGATGTAGGAGATGTCATAATGGATAAAGCAAAATGGTTCATTCATCACTAAAGTTTTCCTTTCTATGTTTTATCTTTTTCAAATATGTGTCTACTTTGGCTTTTTCTCTTCAGTTATACAGAAATATCTTTCTTAAAAACAAAGCAGGAGAAAGTCTTGCCTTCCTCAAGCAATATGTTTAAGGTTTAAAACTTACACCTTTTTCATATAAACTGCATGATATGGGGTGAAAAATCTCTTTTTCCTCATACTGTTTTCCATTAAAGGGAAGCTACTTTAGACCACAAAAGGCCATAATATGGCAAATTATGAAAAAGGAATTTTATTAAGCTCATGAAGCAAGTGAATATTGTCATGGGGCTTTGTACACTTCTGTAGAAATTCCAAACAAATTGTGATTGCATAAAGTTTCCCATAAATGCAAAGTAATCATTACAAATATACATGTCATATACCCGTAGTCATCTCTTAATGACCCCAGTTAAGACCAGAATTTCTTAACCACATGACCAGAAATGATATAGTTAAGAGAAACATTATGTGTCCTGGACTGCTTAGCAATGGCAATTGTAATAGGCATAGTTATAGTCATTAGACCCAGACTGTGTGTCACCATTAGGCCAGGACTTCACACTTTTCCTGCCCTGCTGCACTCGCTTCCACCTTTAATGGAAGAGACAATTAACCAGTGGAACAACCTGCCTCCAGAAGCGGTGAATGCTCCAACACTGGAAGTTTTTATGAAGAGACTGGACAGCCATTTGTCTGAAATGGCATAGGGTTTCCTGCCTGAGCAGGGGGTTGGACTAGATGACCTCCAAGGTCCCTTCCAACTTTATTATTTATTATTTATTTTATTATTATTGTTATTATTATTATGGATTTATATGATTTTATTTTTAAAAAATGGTTTGTGGACTCTTGTTTCTGTATTAACATGCATTGGAAGTGAAGAACTTTTAATTATTTGAATAAAACGGTAATGCTGCTTCTTGCTGGCAAACCTATTGGAAAATGCCTTTTAGCACATTAAGAAATGGTTTGTTCTCACGTTTTATTGAATAGAGTGATAAATTCTATTATGGATTGGATGTTAAGTAAAATAAGCCAGATGCATGCTTCACTGTCTGTCCTACCTTCTCCCCATGATTTCTTCGGAGTCATATTTCCCACTTCTACCTAGAGGTATTAAGAGCTGAGCGTGGAATCTTTTAAATCTGCTTTACTACTGAGCTGTGTTCCTTTTCTGCTGCTATCCATACAGTTCTGATTACTAAATTATCTTCCATCTGTGATCTAAATTCAGGAAGGATATCACTTTCCCACCATCTGCCTATCTCCCTTCCCCCATCTCTGTCCTGTTGGCTGGAGTGCACGCACAAAGGGCCAGTAACTGCCCGAAGCAGGCAGGCATACTTTCTCAGAAGTGGAGGAAGAAAACAGTGAAGATCAGCTGGAGGGGACAGAGAGGGATTAAGTAGTGGCAGATCACAGGACATTCCAAAAGGGCAGAGGTGAGGGGAGACCGGCAGGTGGCAGGAACTTAAACCACATGCTGCAGTTGGAAATGCAGGTGGGCCATCAAGTGCCTGAATTTTGATCACTTGACCACAATGGCACTGCAATCACCACCACTCTAAGAACCGTTCGCTCAGTGCCATCTTAACTTTCACTGATTACTGAACAAATGGGCATTAAACGAGGACTACCTGTATTGCATATACACGTCTCAAATAATTTTATTGTAATGATAATTTTTCATCATAAATATATTAGCAGACTTCATAAAATTCTTAATTTTACAATTATCTGGTTGGGTCCAAACTACTGTTATGCTTAGAACTATTGACATTGATCATGCTTGCAGTAGGCTGATTGACAACAGTAAGGTAATTTATTTATCATTAAGTCAGACAATTATATAATGTAGATCACCAACAGATACACCGCATTCTTTCTAAACCATTATGGAATTACGGCTTATTTATTCAGTGAAGCTCAAGTTCCATCTTTCTAAGCATTTCTTTCTCTCCATTTTAAGATTCAAAGATTATAAAATGTTTCTTTTCAGGCCCAGCCCAAGAGCAACATCGAACAATTCAGTTAAAGTTCAGTTTTGCTCATACCACATAAATAAAATCTTGCCAGACTAAGCCGCTACTACTCTCACCATAACATATATACCCTGAGAGATTCTAGGAAGTGGCTATCCTAAACGTCTTCCTCTGTTTCCTATTCAGCTCTGGACTATGCTGTCTCTTGTCTTACCCCCTCCTTGGAATACGCTCCTCCCTCCTTCCTGGGAAATGGCTGCTTCAATGTTGTCCATTATACCCCCTTTGTAGATACATTTCATCACATTCAATATGAGTCAACTTCTATTTCCTACTGACTTCTAATACCATTTAAAAAAAATTGAAAGATCTAAACAACCTTTTAGACATCTTGGCTTACATAGCAGATACATCTAATTTCAAGAATACGGCCCCAGGGGAATATTTTACATTTATATTACTCAGCATTTTTTCAGATGTCATTGTTGTTCTATGATATATGAAAAATACATTTCTGATTACTAAATATCTGTGTTTATTTAATGCTCCCACTTACCTGGAGACGTCGAAAAACTCCTGATTTCTGACTTCCAAATCCATAGGTATTTGATGGACACAAGGAATCCTCCATGTTATCTTTTTGAAGAGTTTGTTCTATTTCCCAGTCAAATTCCTCCTCCTCCTCCTCTTCCATGTTCTCCTCATCTGGAGCACCTGAACAAGCATTGCCATCAAAAGTTACAGCAATATCAAACTTTTGTACCATTTAGAATGTATTGTATGAAATTCCACCTAAAATATCTTTATTGAATTAACAATTCTCTTAAAACATTCCAAAAGAATCAGGATATGATTTACACTGGTTTTTTTAGATTAAGCCCATAAGCTCAGGATCAAGATTTCAGCCACTGCCAAAATAAATCAATGTAAAAAATAAAAGAAACCAGCCAGTCAACTCAAAAAAACTTCATAGTAACTCAAAAAGACATGATGAAAAAGCTCACAACTTACCAGATTTATATGATCTGGCTAATATTTCTCTTCCTGATAACTTTTAAATTACAGAACAAAAATTCTACATGTGAAACTATAAGGACCTTGTCTTAAAGTCCAGTTTAAAGTCCATTCTGAGGACAGGCTTTCCCCAATCCCTTGATTTACCCCATCCTCAGCCTTTCTAAAAGACTGGCTGCCAAACATAATTGTGAGAGACTTCCTGGCTTTTAAATCTCCTTATGGATACTTATGGCTGATTGTTAGGCTAACTGTATTTTAGCCTGGGATGCCTGTATGATTCAGTGTTTTTAGCTGTTTTTAATGTTCTTCCTAGTTTTCTACATTGCCCAGTGTCCATAGACTTTGGGTGACCAATACATTATCCTATTACCTATTCCTTATCTTCTTATGACTATAACTTTTTTGCTTGTATCTTATGATTTATATTGTTTTATTCAGTATCCTAGTATGATTTATTTAGTATCCTATGACCATCACTGGGTGTTGTATCTTGTGATTTATGATGAATGCATTTTATGATTATAATCACGAGTTATTACTTGTTGCTTGTATGTACACTGAGAGCTTATGCACGAAACAAATTCCTTGTGTGTCCAATCACACTTGGTCAATAAAAAAATCTGTTCTGTTCTATTCTATATATTTTTTTAAAAAAAGAGTTCCTAAACCACTAATGTTGTTTACTTGGGTTTAGAATAATGTCATGTGTCAACTGATATGCTAACAAATTAACAAATAATGGTGAAATCAAACCATGGCTTAGTAGATGTGCAATTTTAACCTCTCACAATTCTCCACCAACTTGTTGGAAAGCTATTTCCAAGGACAGTTTATTGTATTAGTTTTAGCTTCACGTTTCTCAAAAAGAGCAAAGCGATATCCTGAATTTAGTTCACAGATGGAAGATATTCAGTAACCAGAACTGTAGAGATAGCAACAGAAAAGGATCACAATTCAGTAGTAGAGCAGATTTGAAAGATTTCAAGCTCAGCTCTTAATATCTCTAGGTAGAAGTGGGAAATATGACTCCAAGAAACCATGGAGAGAAGGTAGGACAGAGTGTGAAGCAGGAATCTGTCTTATTTTACTTAACATCCAATCCATAATAGAATTTATCACTTTATTCAATAAAATGAGAAAATAAACAATTTCTTTAGATGCTAAAAGGCATCTTCCAATAGATTCATCAGCTAGCATTACCATTTTATTCAAATCATTAAAAGTTAACTTACAAGACATCCTTACCTCCAATGCATGTTACACAGAGAAACAAGAGCCCGCAAACCATTTTTTAAAAATAAAATCATACAAACCCATCTCTTCCACTAAAGGTTTAGCTGACCGGGATTTCTTTGGTGCTAACAGAGCTGTCAACATATCTAGGCCATCAAATTTTTCTCCAGGAGTCTCTTTGGGAAGGTGGATTGTAAATATCCCTGGAAATAAAAGGATTTAATCGGCCAAAGGCATTTTTTTTTCAAAATGCTTCAGTTAGCTTTCTTATGTATCTACTCCTTAAATGTATATCTTGCCTTTCATTCAGGAGCACAAGGCTGCATTCATAATGTCCCCTCCTCTGCTTTTTCCATTTTCTATAGAAGTGTGCATCAGGGAAAATGGGATTGGATTACTTCTTACATTACCACACATTCCTTCAAAACCTACATTAGAGGTCTGAGGAATCCCTGAAGGCAAATTCTAATCAAGTAAAATAGCTGTAGAGATGTGTATGGTAATGAAAAAGCCCAACTGTAAATGTAGGCTTCCATTTACATAATATAAATTAGCTTTTTTTGGATTTGGTACAACAAATAAAACCTTCAACCTGCTTGGCTCAGCTTGGCTCTCTTTCCTTCCATGTGTTAAGGGAAAAATCAGGAAATCTTCTTTCCCTTCATTTATTATTCACCCATGTTCAGAAAAAAGAAGCAAATGGGTGCACCAGCAATTCAAGGTTTTTTTTTTAATAGGGTATGAAGTTATTTTGGCGAAAAGAAATTTGTAACATGGGAATCTTCCTTATCCTCTGCCTAGTGGCCATAAATCATTTTAAATGTGTTGTTTATCTCTATGCAGAAAGGCATTTTAAATCAAGGACCTGCCAGAAACCAAGATGACATGATATAGCTTTGAATTATTGGTGGAATTGGAAGTAAATATATGCTGCTGCAATATATCTATGTATGAAAATATTTGCAAAGCAAACCTGAATCATCATATGATGCTTTCTCTCTTCCGTCTTCTACAACTCTTCCAGGAAGTGTTAATCTGTAAAAGGGAAAAAAAGCAAGTACTTTATTTAATATATATTATTAATATAAGAAAGATGAGCTAGCAATGTTCAGATGTAACAATTTGAAAAATCAAATTACACACTCAACAATGTGAAGCAAGTCCAAATAGTAAGTTATATAAAGAGATGGTAAGCGGAAAAGAGAATATGATTGTGAATGGACAATTACTAATATTACTTTTATCAGGAATGTCTGAATAATCACTATGTCTTTGGTAGAGTTGTGAATGGAACATGCTAAAGTCCCACCAGACTTCAGCTGCTGTTCATTTTTTTGTCTGTTTGCTTGTTCCGTATTTTGATCTACTCAATTCAGGAAGAAAGCTTGTTTTACTTATAAATTCAAGTGCCAAGAGATTCAGGATAACCCATTCAGTTCCAGATAACATTTGTGCATGCTATATAGTACTGCAGAATTAAAAACAACATCCAATGACATAAAAAGCAACTATTATATACATTGGAATTTACTGTACATTTAGTTTTAATGAGCATTACTTCCGTTCCTCAAATGATCCACTGAGTTTCTACTACACACACAAAACATCTCTTTAAGAGGACAAGAATCATAGAGACTGAGTGTTAAATATTATGTTTCAACATATACACAGATGTTAAGTATCTTATTGTTACAAAGTCTGAATCTGTGTTTGAGTTTGTGTGAGTGGTGGGATTCAGCCGGTTCGCACCACTTCGGCAGAACCGTTAGCTAATTTTTTGTTGCCCAGGCCCAGAATGGACTTCCGGAAGCGGCATCCACACAGAGAACCGATTGTTCACATATTTGAATCCCACCACTGGTTTGTGTGTGTGCATGCATTTTAAAATCATAAACTAAAGTGCTCTGGGACTTTAGGCTTTAAATAAACAGGCACCTGCTACATAACACTCCAGACTTAACAATTGTTGATAAGACAAAAAAGTCTGGATAGTGGCAGAATAGAAGCAGAATGGGGATAGCAGAAGAGAAGAGAAAGAAATGGAGAAAATCACAAAGTACAAAGACCCAAAGGAGACCATCTGTGGCAAAAGAAAGCAAAGACAGCAACAGTAGTAAATAGATGCTTTGAGTACAATTCCAAAACATCTGGAGAACCAGTCAACTGAAAAAGGCAACTTTACTTGGAGCAGCTTACATCCTGCAATACCTTTAACNCCTTTAACACCATTAAACAACATCAGCTGCCTATCCCAGGTTCTTGGGAATGATTCAGTAGATGGATTAAAAATGCCAAATCCAGTCTAAACTGACTGTGCGATGTACCATAATTATAATTTCAGGGTGAGTTAGTAGATAAATATCTTTCAACTTCCTAGTTTAGGGCTGTGAGAAGTTGACTGGACCCAAATCACCAAGCCAGCTTCCAAGCCTAGGGAAGGACTAGTTGCAGGATTTCTTTACTCTCAGCCCAGCAACTTAATTACTGTACCATATTCACACATTTCCTCTTGCATGTGTACATGCATCTGGGCATATATATGCAAAGAAATTTCTCCATATAAATAGTTACCTATAGCAACCAAACACTGTTTCAATTCAAAGTTATGTCACAGAAGATTCAAAATTATTCCATTTTCTCTCCTATGCAGGAGATAAAGAAATGTAACGCTTTTTTGTATGCTGATTAAACCATTTCCAGTTTGCATGATATATTGTGATGTGAACAAACCATGTTTAAGCTCAGAGCAACTTTGCTTGATAGCAGTTAGCAATCTATGAGCTTCAGTTCTACATTTTTAGAAAAAATAGCACTAATACTCACAAAAATAATTTACTAAACTAAATATGTAAAATTAAGTTCAGAGATTAGATGAGATTAGATGAAAACTAACACTGCTTACCTGAGAAAGTAAGGTTTTGCATAAAAACGAAACAAATTCCCTTCAAAATAGATGTCAAATTCTGAAACTCGTGCATAAGGTACTTTGATAATTATTGTGAGAAAATCTGGATCTTGACTCAGTTCAAATACTGGAGTTATCATGATGAATATCAGAAAAAACAATACCACCACCTATAAAACAGTCACAAAAGCAAACAAATTATTATTCTTGGGACATGTGTATCAATAGCATTTGAACACCTGAAAATGATAACTAAAGATTTCTAATAAAGTATTTGCAGTTAACTGAAAGGTATTCATTATAATCAAAGAAAACCTATTTGTGGGGTGAGATTAAAAACATGCTTCCTATATTTGCTTATAGTATGTTACTTAAACAATATATTTAATTTTATACTTTACCATTCTTCAATTAAGGGAGGTGCGATAAGTTCCTGAATAATCCTTTTTCAGAACATCCAGATTAAGTTAGCTGCATAAAAGTCTAAGTTTGTTTTTACTTCTTGGAAATCTACAAATTCGGGGAATACCTATTATAATGGATCCAGATTTTTTTATTCAGCAGGTAGCAGTATTTTGCAAACTGTTCTACTCAAAGGAATCCTGAAAAGGATTAATTTTTGTTGTTGCTAGTGTAATAGCTCCTTCTGTCTGCAGTCTCAGCATTGTTACGGGTTAAAAACTCAGGTCTCCAGCATAATGCCTGAGAATGTCAATGCATCTTGCCATTTGCAAGGTGTCTGGTCCCTCTTGACAATTACATCTTCTCAAATTATTTTAATTTTAGAAACAAAGAAACTGTCACCCTACAAAGGAAAATGCCAGCCTCAAGCATCATCTTTATTTGCAGGAATCTCAATCCCATATGCCAGCTGCATTTTTTTTCCTTTTTCTATTTTTTTTAATATTCAGCAAAGAAAACACACACAGAAACAATGCAACAGTGATCATATAAACCCAAAATACACTTATACATGTGTAATAGTGGTAAAAAATAAACAGAAGCTTTAAAAAGTCATATATAGGTAGTCCTCATTCCTCTGTGACCTTTCAAAGTTACAATGGCACTGAAAAAATGACTTACAACCAGTCCTTGCACTTATGACCGTCATAGCATCCCCACAAATCAAAATCTGTGTGCTTGGTAATCAGCATGTATTTATGATAGTTGCAAAATTTTGGGGTCTTGTGTCCTTCCCAGCTGGCTTCTCACAAGTAAATGGGGTAAGCTGGATTCATTTAACATCCATGTGGTTAAGGATTAACCAGTTATGGCAAAGAAAGTCATAGAATTGGGCAGGATTCACTTAATAACTATCTTGTTTAGTAATGAAAGTGCCTGTTGCAATTATGGTTGTAAGTCAAGGATTACTGTATACTGTTAAACTGAAGAATACTTAAATATTTAAGAAGCTCTAAAATCCATAATTTGTATTAGACAATTGTCTCAGCCGGCTGCCGTAACACTGTCATTTAGTATTGCATAGCAGACTTTTACCTAGAAATTATCCTGTGTTATCAGTGAGTTACAGATCTATAAACAACATATGTCAACTGTACCCACAGCTATATTGTTTAGTATCACAAAACCATTTTCTCCCTAGAAATGATGAGAAGACACCTTCCTAAATAAAGGAAGGTAATCTCAAAACACACAGATGATATATGCTACATCACCCCTTCTTCTTCAAAACATTAAATCTGCTAGCTTAAACATATTATAGCAATGTTACAATGGCACTTAAAAGTTTGTGAACCCTAACCCTTTTGAATATTCAATATTTCTGCATAAATAAATATAATCTAAAATATGATGGGTCTTTCACACAAGTCCCAAAACTATATAAAGAGAAACCAATTACATAAATGAGGCAAAAACATTACACTTGTTTATTTACTGAGGAAAATGATCCAAAGGTACATATTTGTGTGTGGAAAAAGTATATGAACTTTCGCTTTCAGGAACTGGTGACCTCTTCCCCCATACTCAACAGCAATAATTGCAACTAAACATTTCCAATAACTGTTGATCAGTCCTGCACATCAGCTTTAAGAAATTTTAACCTATATTCCTCCTTACAGCCGAGGGAAGATGGTGAAAATCCTTCCATCAACTTCAGGTTATTCTGTAACGCTTTTATAGAATTATAGTCAGGACATTAACTATGTCATTTGAAAACATTAACTTGGTTCTGCTTTAACCATTATTTTGGTTAATGTGGCTTGTAGTTTTGGATTATTATTTTGCTGCATTACCCACTTTCTCCTGAGTTTTAGTTCATGGACAGACCAATATATCTCAGGCCCATTTTAGCTTGGGCGGATCATGTGCCTCCTATAAAGGAATTTGCCCCAAAACTTGGGGGTTCCTTATAAACATAAGTTTGTACATTTTTGGAAAAAATATACTAACCTTGCTTTGTTAAACACAAGTTTAGCATTCTTTCAAAAGAGTTCTAGACCTCTGTTAAAAAACAAATATAATGCTCACTTCAGACCATTGCTATTCTTGTGCTGCACAGAAAGTTGATTTAACCCTATAAAGAGATCCAGATAAAGGCAACTGCATTCCTGATTCTTATCCTGCTTAGTGGATTACAGATAGTCCTAGGCTTACGACCACAATTGAGCCCAACATTTCTGTTGCTAACCAAGACTGTTAAGTGAGTTTTGCCCCATTTTACAACCTTTTTTGCCACAGTTGTTAAGTGAATCACTGCAGTTGTTAAGTTTGTAACATGATGGCTGTTAAGCGAATCTGGCTTTCCCATTGACTTTGCTTGTCAGAAGGTCGCAAAAAGTGATCACACAATCCTGGGACACTGAAACTGCCATAAATATGAGCCAATTGAGAAGCCTCCAAATTTTGATCAAGTGACCATGGGGACGTCGCAGCAGCAGTCACGTAAAAAACTATTGTTTATTTTTTTCAGAGCTGTTGTAACTTCGCTTGGTCACTAAACAAATGGTTGTAAGTCAAAGATTTATCTGTAATGAGGCATTTCACTTTTCAATTTTACAACTATTTTTAATACTTGAAAAGAAGTGCGGCCCTTTTGCCAACAGACTATTTCTGGTAGTTGCCATCCTCGCTGTTTCCTGGCAGCACCAGGCAAGGCTGGGGCTCACTCATCATTGATTGACTGCCTCCACCCTACACCCCTCTAGCTATCTGGACTGACAAATCACAGCAGAGATCTGGGGTGAAGCAAGAAGGAGGGGATACTTTGTGGGAGAGGAAATGAACCCTTGAGCATCCATCAATCATTTCCACTTATCCAACATTAAAACTGTAGAAACAGCACTATTTGCTAGCCTGGCTATTTAATCATCAATTTAATTTATGCTTATGCACTTTTCTGCAAGGTTTTTTTTTGGGGGGGGGGGAGAGCCAATTTGGTGTAGCGGTTAAGGATCAGGCTAAAAACTGGGAGATCAAGAGTAAAGTCTTGTTTTAGGCACAAAGCCACCTGAGTGACCTTGGGCCAGTCAGTTTCTCTCAGCCCTAAGTAAAAGGCAAATAGCAAACCACACCTGGGGATTTAAAAAAAAACTTTGCAAAAAAAAACCTTGCAGAGATTTGTCCAGGCTGTCTCCAAGAATCAGACCGGAGTGAAGTTTAGGGAAAAAAAAAACCTTCCTGCCAGCTGATAGGCTGGCTGTATCCTCAGTCAATGAAAAATTAACCCTTACTACCTTTGTAAGCCTATTTACACATACACACACATCCTTGCTTCCACGCTCTTCGAGCAGACCTCTGCTCAACCTGGCAACTTCCAGATATGCTGGAGTTCCATCCTATGATTCCCATCCAGGCCAATGGTTGCGGATGGTGAGCTTTGTAGTCGAGCATTTCACAGGAAGGCAGTTATACATGGAAGCTCTGAGCCGCTACCCACCCTGCATTTGGGGTGAAAATGAAAGATTACCGCTATTTATTGCCCCTTTCTCCGGGGGCTGCTCAGCCTTTCACCTCTGCGGCAATTCCTCTCCGCTTCCTACAGCCTTAATCTATACGCTGAGCAATAAGTAAGGAAACAGGAATGCCACAAATGAAACCCCGCGCCAACACTCACCACCCATAGAAGCTCCAGACGCTTCCCACGCGCAGCTTCCCACGTTTCCACGCTTTGCTTCTCCGCCTCCAGCCGTCCGATTCTCTGACGGCGACGAGGCTCCCTACGGGCTACAGCCTACTGCCAATCCAATTGCTCTTCTTCAAATAGGAAGCCGTAAAAGCGAAGAAGGCGGGCTGTTGGGGAGGCGGATCGAAAGATCATTGGAAGAGCTCCTCCAATCAGAAGTGGTTGAGCTAGCACGAAAGTGATACGGATGCTGGAAAAAAAAAAAGAAGAAGAAAAAAACAACGAACGAGCCAGACAGCCAAGGACTCACGTGACAAGATGCCAGGGTGGGACGACTACAGGCGTTCTGGTTCTGCGCGTGCGCCGCATCGGAGCTCGGACATGCTTTCTTCGGTTCTGGTTGTACGAAGAGAGAAACGCGGGGAAATCAGGCTTAGTTTTTGACTAGCTTTGTGGCTGGCTGTTTATTAACCGTTTTACCAAAACGCCTGAGCGATGTAGGCAGGATTGGCTGTTAAAGTTGCTCCCATCTCGCTAATGGCGTTTACGTAATAGAACCTAAGCTGGACTAAATGATTCTTATCTGGGAGGTTTTGCTTGCACGGGGATTCGGAGTTGTTAAGAGTAGTATCAAGAAGTGACTTTGATGTTAAATCTTATTACTGCAGCAAGATTATTAATAGCCGAATGCTGGAAACAAAAAAAACTTGCCTTCAACGGATGAATGGAGAAATAAGGTTTCTAACCTGGCGGAGATGGCAAAAATCTCCGCGTATTTGAAAGATCAATATCAGGAAAGATATATTAAAATATGGGAAAGATGGATAGTTTATATACAGAAGAGAGATGAGATAAAAAATTATCTACATCCAATACTTATTTTAAAAAAGAATACAATCATCTTACTTACAATACTTCCCCCAATTTCTTTAATCCTACAATAAATAAAATTTTAATCTCTCATACCATCTATTCAACACCTATAATATTACCGAACCATTGGGACACAAGTCAAGACCCTTCACTCCCTCCCCTTCCCCCCCCTTTCCCTCCCCCTCCCCCTTAATGGGGTGGGGGGAGAGTTTGGGATGGTATTATAAGTATGCATTAATAGTTATATAACTAAAATGTGTAATGTTAGAATTGAAATGTATGTATGTTAATGCATTCTATGTTTGAAAGATGTATAATAAATAAATAAATAAATAAAGTACTATCCCCTGCAACATCGATCCGGGCAAATCTGCTGAATGACACAGCTCCTAAACGACGCCAAGAATTTTAACATTAAAATAAGTAGTCTGTATGCGTGTGTGTACGGGTATATATTCTTTTGAGAGCGGGCATCAGAATTTCCTTTTTTTTAACGCGGGCCAGTGTGTTCACAGAAAAAAAAAAAAAGTGACAATAAAGCTTACCGAAGGAGAACACGAGAGGCTGCGCTGCAGACCGCAACGTGCACGCCGCCCGGCCTTAACCCACGCCCGGTACAGCTGCACGTGGACGGCCGCCCTGCGCCCCTCCACTTTGTAGCTGAGGTGGTTTTCTGAACTTTACGGTATAGGGTCTTCCTGGCCCAGGGGTAAGGCAACCTTGGCTCTTTTATGACTCGTGGACTTCAACTCCCAGAATTCCTGAGCCAGCTAAGCTGGCTCAGGAATTCTGGGAGTTGAAGTCCACGAGTTATAAAAGAGCCAAGGTTGCCTACCCCTGTAAACCTGGCCCCTCCCCGCTCGGCCGCTGAGCTGCGGGGGCCAGTGTGGCAGCTGCGCGCCGCCAACTCTCCCTCCTTTGCGCCCGACGCTTCGGGCGGCGAGCGAGCGAGCGAGCGGCTTTGAAAATGTCAAAGCTGGATCCAATTTGCCAGCGCGGGAGCGGGAGGATGAGGGGGACGTCTCTCCGCCGGGGCTGAGGCAAGCCTTGCCTGCCGGACGATGAGGCTCTCTTGCAAAGTGGTGGCCCTGGCGCTCTGCCTGGCGCTCCTGCTCCTCCTCTACCTCTTGGTGGGCAACGCCGACGAGCCACCTTTGCCGGCGGCGGGGGAGAGCCCTTCGGGGCCCGGGGTCGCCGGGAACGTCGCCCCGCCGCTCCAGACGCGCTTCCGACCCGTCCGGCCGCCGGAGCCGGAGAAGGAAAAAGCAGTTCGGGTTTCCAAGCGGGAGCCACGTCCCCACCGAAAAGCGGGCAAACGCAGCGCGGTTCGAGCCAGAGGAAAGTCGGCGAGCTTTCGGTAAAGCCTTCCGAGTCGACCCTTTTTGAGGCTCGATGGCTCGGGGTTCGTCGGCAGTGTCTCGAAGCAAAATGGATGAGTGGGTGGGTGGGTAGGGATTTGAGGAAGATGGGGCCTCTTCCTTCTCTCGGCTCCTAGGGAGGAAACCGGGTTTCTCCGAGAGGTACGCCCGGAGACCTGCAGGTAAACTCCGTGGGTTTTGTTTTGTAAGAGGGGGGGGGGGGGAAAGTCCTTGAAAGTTTATCCGATTGCAGTTGGAATTCTTGTTTGGGGGATTTTACTCCAAAATGCAGATTGATGCTCTCTGTATGCTCTCAAGCCTGTGAAAGATGCACGGCGCAAGCATACTAATAAGCCAGAATGCAGTTTGGATTCAGTATGTCAAGAGTCCCAAAACCATGTTTAATGTGTCATTTGATAATCAGGCTGTGGTGGAAAAAGGTATATTTTTAATGCACAATTTGTACACCTGCTGATTGTAATGATGTTAAAACTGGTCCCCACTTGATGCGTTTAAATAGCCCAAGTACCAATTACAAATGTTTCACATAAGTTTATAATAACCTTTTTGGAAAAGGTCATAGAGAAGACATGGCCCATTAATGCTTTTATGTAGCCCAGTGGTTCTCAACCTTTTTAATGCCGCGACCCCCAACCGGTCGTAAGTCGAGGACTAAACCGGTCGTAAGTCGAGGACTAAACCGGTTGTAAGTCGAGGACTAAACCGGTCGTAAGTCGAGGACTTTCCCTGCCCGGGAGCACCACGCATGCGTGGTTCCGCCCCCTGCGCCGGCCGAGGCGTAGCTGGCAAGCGGCAGTAGGCCGACCACCAGCTGGCCCAGCCCAAGGGAGGTAAAGCACCTGCCGGAAAAGGGGAAAAAATGGCGGACAAAAAAAAATGGTGGACAAAAAAAATGGCGGACAGCCTTGCTTGGCGACCCCCATGAAATGGTCGATCGACCCCAAATGGCGTCCCGACCCACAGGTTGAGATCCACTGATGTAGCCAGTAAAGAACCACATCTTCTCTCTCCCTCTTTCCTTCTCTCTCTCTTTTTCTGGAACGTACATATATTGCTCATAACTGCAATGTTTTGTGATGTGGGCTCACAGCTGTATACAAGATGTTAAGCAACCTTTAGAGACCCACTCAATCCCATTATAGTCCTTAATATGTGGAAAAAATAATCAGCTGCCCAAACTTGTAATGTGAAAGATAACCTCTTTCCTGAAAACGTTTCTGTATAATCAGCTGAAATCCTCCATGCTTCATTCTTTGTTTTTGCAATGTTTATATTCTTCTCTGCCTACTATTGTTTCACCTCTAATGGTTTTCCTATATAGAGATAATAACAAAGTTTTGAATTACTTGGAAAAGACAACATGCATTGGCTTCCTGTCCTGTATATCTGTTCCAGTTAAATGCTTGTTGTAAAGTTCATAACTGCTAGCATACATGTTGCTGAAAGTTATGTGGGAATTTGTCAGCAGTTCCACATTAGAGTTTTCTTGTGTCTGCTCATTTGGAAAAAAGAAATAAAGAATCATGGCTTAGCACAATATATAAACGAATAGCCAGTTTGGTCTAATAGTTAAGGCACTAGGCCAGAGGTCCCCAACCTTTTGGGCACCAGGGACCAGTTACATGGAGAGAGGTTTTTTCATGGACTGGAGGGGGTGTGGTTTTGTGTGCTGCCTGCATCCTGCAGATGGGGCTTTGCTTGTTTGTGTGGACCGGGGCTGGGGACCCCTGCACTAGGTTAGAAACTAGGAGACTTGAGTTCTAGTCCTTAGGCATGAAAGCCAGTAGGGTGACTGGGCCAGTCACTCTCTGTTAGCCCAACTCAACTCACAGAATTGTTTTTATGGGGAAGGAAGAGGAAGGAGAAGCATTAAGTACATTCACTGCCTTGAATTATTTATTAAAAAAAGGCAGGATATAAATAAAAATAATATCCCTGTCGCAGGTCCTTGGGAAGGACTTGATAGGTGGATAAAAATGCCAAATCCAGTCTAAATATCTGGCTGACTACAACAAATCATAAAAATTAAAAAGCCACACTTAACTTCTCAAATTTATTATCAGAAGCATGGAAGTTGAACTGGAAAAAAAGAAGAGAAGAGCAATAGAGATGATGAGAGGCTTAGATGTTAAATCTTCAGGACAGTNGGGGGGGGGGGGAAAGTCCTTGAAAGTTTATCCGATTGCAGTTGGAATTCTTGTTTGGGGGATTTTACTCCAAAATGCAGATTGATGCTCTCTGTATGCTCTCAAGCCTGTGAAAGATGCACGGCGCAAGCATACTAATAAGCCAGAATGCAGTTTGGATTCAGTATGTCAAGAGTCCCAAAACCACGTTTAATGTGTCATTTGATAATCAGGCTGTGGTGGAAAAAGGTGTATTTTTAATGCATAATTTGTACACCTGCTGATTGTAATGATGTTAAAACTGGTCCCCACTTGATGCATTTAAATAGCCCAAGTACCAATTACAAATGTTTCACATAAGTTTATAATAACCTTTTTGGAAAAGGTCATAGAGAAGACATGGCCCATTAATGCTTTTATGTAGCCCAGTGGTTCTCAACCTTTTTAATGCCGCGACCCCCAACCGGTCGTAAGTCGAGGACTAAACCGGTCGTAAGTCGAGGACTAAACCGGTCGTAAGTCGAGGACTAAACCGGTCGTAAGTCGAGGACTTTCCCTGCCCGGGAGCACCGCGCATGCGTGGTTCCGCCCCCTGCGCCGGCCGAGGCGTAGCTGGCAAGCGGCAGTAGGCCGACCACCAGCTGGCCCAGCCCAAGGGAGGTAAAGCACCTGCCGGAAAAGGGGAAAAAATGGCGGACAAAAAAAAATGGTGGACAAAAAAAATGGCAGACAGCCTTGCTTGGCGACCCCCATGAAATGGTCGATCGACCCCAAATGGCGTCCCGACCCACAGGTTGAGATCCACTGATGTAGCCAGTAAAGAACCACATCTTCTCTCTCCCTCTTTCCTTCTCTCTCTCTTTTTCTGGAACGTACATATATTGCTCATAACTGCAATGTTTTGTGATGTGGGCTCACAGCTGTATACAAGATGTTAAGCAACCTTTAGAGACCCACTCAATCCCATTATAGTCCTTAATATGTGGAAAAAATAATCAGCTGCCCAAACTTGTAATGTGAAAGATAACCTCTTTCCTGAAAACGTTTCTGTATAATCAGCTGAAATCCTCCATGCTTCATTCTTTGTTTTTGCAATGTTTATATTCTTCTCTGCCTACTATTGTTTCACTTCTAATGGTTTTCCTATATAGAGATAATAACAAAGTTTTGAATTACTTGGAAAAGACAACATGCATTGGCTTCCTGTCCTGTATATCTGTTCCAGTTAAATGCTTGTTGTAAAGTTCATAACTGCTAGCATACATGTTGCTGAAAGTTATGTGGGAATTTGTCAGCAGTTCCACATTAGAGTTTTCTTGTGTCTGCTCATTTGGAAAAAAGAAATAAAGAATCATGGCTTAGCACAATATATAAACTAATAGCCAGTTTGGTCTAATAGTTAAGGCACTAGGCCAGAGGTCCCCAACCTTTTGGGCACCAGGGACCAGTTACATGGAGAGAGGTTTTTTCGTGGACTGGAGGGGGTGTGGTTTTGTGTGCTGCCTGCATCCTGCAGATGGGGCTTTGCTTGTTTGTGTGGACCGGGGCTGGGGACCCCTGCACTAGGTTAGAAACTAGGAGACTTGAGTTCTAGTCCTTAGGCATGAAAGCCAGTAGGGTGACTGGGCCAGTCACTCTCTGTTAGCCCAACTCAACTCACAGAATTGTTTTTATGGGGAAGGAAGAGGAAGGAGAAGCATTAAGTACATTCACTGCCTTGAATTATTTATAAAAAAAGGCAGGATATAAATAAAAATAATATCCCTGTCGCAGGTTCTTGGGAAGGACTTGATAGGTGGATAAAAATGCCAAATCCAGTCTAAATATCTGGCTGACTACAACAAATCATAAAAATTAAAAAGCCACACTTAACTTCTCAAATTTATTATCAGAAGCATGGAAGTTGAACTGGAAAAAAAGAAGAGAAGAGCAATAGAGATGATGAGAGGCTTAGATGTTAAATCTTCAGGACAGTTGAAAGGATTGGGTGTTTAGCTGAAAGAAGAGAAGGCTAAGGAGAAGCATGATAGCTATCTTCCAATACTGTTGCAGGGAAGAGGGTGTAATTTTATTCTCTATAGTGCCTTAGCATAAAGCAAAGACCAATTAGTGAGATGCAAGCTCAAAATAAGATGCAAGCTCAAAATTTTTGACCATGAGAGCTATGAAGCAGTGGTGACAGGTGCATCCTGGAGTCATCCTGAATGTTCCACCATTGGAGTTTTTCAGCAAAAGATTGGATAGACATCTCTCCAGGATGATGTGAGGATTTCTGCAGTGGGTAGACTCGACCACCATGGTTCCTCACAACTATGACTTGGATCAGGATATTGGTGCCAAAGCATTTTTTAAAAAATATTTTATTTAGTTATTACATTTATACGCCACCCATCTCACTACCAAGTGACTCTGGGTGGTTTCCAGTACCATAAATAATAAAATAAAACAATTACAGGAGGAAAATAAAATAAAACGTGGATATTAAAAGTTAAAATGTTAAAACTAATATTAAAGTAAATAAAAGAAACAATGCATAGTTGGTTAGAAGTGGGACCTTCTACCAATCTACTAGCCACCTTCAAAACGGGACTCCCCCATCAGGGTCCCAAGCCAGTTGGCTGAGCCAGATTTTCTGGCTCTTTTGGAAGGTCAAGAGGTGGGGGCATATCTCACCTTGGGAGACATTATATTCCAAAAGACAAGAGCCATGGCAGAAAAGTCTCTTCTCCTGGACCCCGTCAACCACAATTCTTTGGCCAATGGGATCCACAGCGAATAGGGTGGGCCAATCCCATTGGGCTGAGATGATTCCTTAGGGAACCTGGACCCATGCCATAGAAGGCTTTAAAGGTAATAACCAACACCTTGAATTAAACCTGGAAGCAAACTGGGTAAAGCAATAACTTATTTTCCCCATGGAAATAATGCTAAGCAATTTATTGCCCAGCCAGCAAAAAATTGCCATTAGTTTATCCAACTTAAAAGTCCTATTTTTTTTTTCATCCAAATATGGAGTGAGCCTTACTTTTATAGTATAAAAGATCAATCTTAAAAAGCAGCTCTTGATTTGTTCATTCTAAATGGTTCCACTGATTACCAAATGTCATGATAGGTGTGTGGCTTTACCGATGCTCGTATGATGATGCGAGGTTGAATAATTAACCAAACAGTTAACATGTCTTTAATGAAGACATTAATTACAGCTTTTTAAATAATGGCAATTAGAAAAACATACTGCAATTTATGCCTGTTATGCTACTTAAGAAAAATAGGGTGAAAAAAAATTGCTAGAAAATAATAGGCTTTTAATTTGGTAAAGTAGAAATAATTGCTGCGTGCTTCCTCTGGGTTGGAATAAATTGCTCTCTCACCCTCTTTCTAAATCGGGGTGACCTCATCTATCAAAAAAAAAACCAGTCTGCCTTTGATTCACGATTGCACAGAAATGTTCTGAATGAAAGAATGCCCCATTCTCTGAGATCTTATTCTTTACCCTATTAAAGCTCTGGGTTCCTAACTACCCTTGTATCTGATTGAGAAGAAAAAAAATGTTTACTGTGATCATTCATGGATGGAATTCAAATGGGTGCATTAAAAAGCAGGATCAATTTCTGTTAGCCGTTGTGCCTCCCAGAGCCATTTTTCTTCAGAGTATATCTTAGATGATCAAGAACATTTCAGCCAGTAGCAAATGAATACATTACTGGGGGGAGGGAGGGGGGGGGAAACCTCTGCTGGAAAGGACAAGTAAAGACCCAACCTCATACTGCAGTTAAGCTGACTTGGGAGTGGAGGGGAAGAAGGATATAACGCAGTGGTTCTCAACCTGTGGGTCGGGACCCCATTTGGGGTCGATCGACCATTTCATGGGGGTCGCCAAGCAAGGCTGTCCGCCATTTTTTTCCCCTTTTCTGGCAGGTGCCTTACCTCCCTTGAGCTGGGCCAGCTGGTGGTCGGCCTGCTCCGTCTCTGCCGCTTGCCAGCTACGCCTCGGCCGGCGCAGGGGGCGGAACCACGCATGCGTGGCGCTCCTGGGCAGGGAAAGTCCTCGACTTACGACCGGTTGGGTAGTCCTCGACCTACGACCGGTTTAGTCCTCGACTTACGACCGGTTTAGTCCTCGACTTACGACCGGTTGGGGTCGCGGCATTAAAAAGGTTGAGAACCACTGATTTATAACGGAAGCCCTTTGCATGTGAAAAGATCAAGGCTCTGCTTGTTTCAGCTAAGGTGCTGGAGACTTACATGGACAAGTGTCCTTGAAAGAGTTTGGAAGTGGTTTGCTACTGTGCTCCCATCCAGCGCTCACCAGTTCTGCTGCTTAACTTTTTTGAACTGAGCCCAAATAAACTAGATGCTCTCACACGAACACAAGCAGAACCCTCACCTTGCATGAACAGAACGCGAACTATGCCTCTGGCATCAGAAAGATATTGAAAGAAATGGCAGGGATTCAGCAGCATTTCTGTGCTAGTCAAGCGGTCAGATCAAAGACAAAGTAGGAGTAAGATAGAAGCACAAGACTTTTCCTTTTTCGTGCTGAATATAGCAGAACTGGGGTAAGTGTCTATCACAAAACTGGTGTAAGGGGAAGCCTCCCATTTAGCTGAATAGAAAGGAAAAAGCAGTGTAATTTAAGAATCACTACTTTCAATGCCACAATGGAGTGTAGCTAGCCTATGGTGCAAATCAGCACTGGGTTTTAGCAATGCCAACTCAAAAAAAAAGAGTGACCACCTTTTAAAGTTCAGAAAGGAATCTCAGAAGAAAGGCACTTTGCTTAAAATGGCCTGTTTCCTGCATGCATGTGGAAATGCATAGCAGTATTTCTCTTTATAGAACATTAATGGCTAGCTGAATGTGGACCTTCGGTTCCCATCTTATTCAGGGACTTTGTGCTATGAAGAAGCAATGTGCGTACAGGGGATCTGCCAAAATATTGTATCAAGTAGTTTGTGGCAGGAGAAGGGAAAGTATAGAGGAAGGGGAGTCCAAATAACCAAGATGGATTGGTGATAGGAGGCTGGAAGTTAAGGAGGGCATTGCTTGTGCTGAATTCTTCTTGAAGGCTCTGCTGTCCTTGACTTTCAGTCATACTTGGTTTTTGCCCCCACGTTGGAAATCTGAGCCAATTTGTCAGACAAGCTTTTAATGCTGTTTGGATTAGACAAATTCTCATATGTCCAGCTCAATCTTCTTGATTCCCAAACCAGCCATAGCCATCAGATGCAAAGAGAAGGTGCACCTTAGATTTGAACTCACACTGCTGGCAACACAGAATATCCTAATCCAGGTTAGTAGCAGATAGAGAAGGGAGGATCGTATGCAGTCTTTGTCCTCATATGCTCCTGTCCCACTGCTTCATAGCTCTCATAGTCAAAAATTACTCCTTATTTTGAACTTGCATCTCACTAACTCAGTGGTTTTCAACCTTTTTAATGCCGCGACCCCCAACCGGTCGTAAGTCGAGGACTAAACCGGTCGTAAATCGAGGACTAAACCGATCGTAAGTCGAGGATTAAACCAGTCGTAAGTCGAGGACTACCCAACCGGTCGTAAGTTGAGGACTTTCCCTGCCCGGGAGCGCCGCACATGCGTGGTTCCGCCCCCTGCGCCGGCCGAGGCGTAGCTGGCAAGTGGCAGAGACGGAGCAGGTTGACCACCAGCTGGCCCAGCCCAAGGGAGGTAAGGCACCCGCCGGAAAAGGGGGAAAAAATGGCGGACAGCCTTGGTTGGCGACCCCCGTGAAATGGTCGATCGATCCCAAATGGGGTCGCGACCCATAGGTTGAGAACCGCTGCACTAACTGGTCTTTGCTTTATGCTCAGATTTCCAATGCAGAATTCCATACTCGAAAATGCTGTAACACTACCATATCTGACAGATTCTGTTTTCAGATGGGAAAAGGTAAATGTATTTCTCCATTTGTGGGTGAATTCAGCTGAGCAGGAGGCATTCTCTTTCCCACTGCATCACATCAAATCTGCAACATGGGCACTAAGTCACAGTTGGTGGACTCATGGTTATTTCATTGGATGTGTGGTGGGGCTGTCCTTTTATGTTTCTCTGCCTTTTATAGCAGTGTAATTTTCCCCTGTTGTAGGCTGAAATGGGTGGTGTCTGGTAGACATGGCACCCTTACACATCCTTCTCTCTCTTCCTTGCATACAGGTAGTCTTTGACTTACAACTGGTCAAAATTACAATACGTCCCCCCCCAAAAAAATATTTATGACCTAGTTCTGAAGTTATGATGCACCGCCCCATAGTCACATGACTGCATTTTGGGCATTTGGCAACCAGAGTGCATTTATGGCCCCACAGTCACACAACTGTAATTTATGACTTTTTGCTGATAACCAATGTTTACTTCTGATTTAGTGTCACAGTAGTTAGAATGCAGTACTGCAAGCTACTTCTGCTGACTCCCAATCCTCACCAGCTCAAGGTTGACTCGGCCTTCCATCCTTCCAGAGGTTGGTAAAATGAGGACCCAGATTATCGGGGGGGGGGGGCAACAGGCTGACTCTAAACTGCTTAGAGAGGGCTGTAAAGCACTGTGAAGAGGTATATAAGTCTAAGTGCTATTGCTATTTTCGGCAAAAACACCCCATAGTGAACAATGAGTTCACTCAGCGATCACAGCGTTCACTTACCAACTGAAGAATCCCTTAACAATGGTGATTCACTTAACAACTGCTACAAAAAGTGATCCTGAAATTGCTTTATAACCATCACAACGTGCAATCATAATGGATAGACTCAATTATGGTTGTAAGTCGAAGACTGCCTGTATTGCAGAATTGCTTTGCTAGTCTTGCACTGAAAAACGGGAGGATCTCTTAAAGGAGGAGAATAAGAACTGATCTCTGACTGATAACATTCTTGGCTTTATCAGGTCATTTATTTTCTGCAATTGTTATAATTGATCTAAAATGTTCTCTGAAAGAAATATCAGAACAGTACTATTCAAAATCTTTCAGAATCAGTTGTTCTAAGGGTTCTTTCATGTTAAATAACATTGGTATGTAGATGTAATTCCCTGCTGTGAATTACAGAGATACAGAATCATGTCACAGTCTCTTGCTAAACTGCTGGCATGTATCCCCTTCGAATTAAAATGTTTGGTCATGTGCTTTATTGGCACTTATTATTGGCCCTTCCAATTTGTCTTTGTCCTGGCACAAGGGCTTGTCAGAGAAATCAACAGGGTAATAAAACTGATTGTCTTAATTCCAGTCTAGTCCAAGTTTACGGACATACCATGTTTCCTGCTAATCATTGAAGTTCCATGGGACAGTTGTTAGGTTCAGGTACTCACTGGAGAAGAGCCTAATGCTGGGAAAGATTGAGGGCAATAGAAGAAGGGGACGACAGAGAATGAGGTGGCTGGATGGAGTCACTGAAGCAGTAGGCGTGAGCTTAAATGGACTCCAGAAGATGGCAGAGGACAGGAAGGCCTGGAGGAACGTTGTCCATGGGGTCGCGATGGGTCAGACACGACTTCGCAATTAACAACAACAACAAAATGGTCAATATTTACAGGGTAGATAAAATTTTAAGTCAAGCCATGGAAAGACTTGATAATTTATGGTTGCATTATGTATTTGTTTTTTTGCCTAATCTATGAATCATTCATTTGAAAG